>NC_058409.1:133326477-133406567 GCF_002201575.2 Neomonachus schauinslandi | reverse complement strand
ACACACACACACACACACACACACACACACACACACACACACACACACTGGAATATTACTCAGCCACAATAAATAATGAAATCTTGCCACTCATGACAACATGGATGAAACTAGAGGGTATAAGACTGAGTGAAATAAGTGAGAGAAGGACAAATTCCATACGATTTTGCTCATATGTGGAATTTAAGAAACAAAGAAAAAGAGACAAACAAAAAAACATATTCAAAATACAGAGAACAAACTGGTGGATCCAGAAGAGAGGTGGATGGGGGGATAGATGAAATAGACAAAGTGGATTAAGAGTACATTTATCTTGATGAGCACTGAGAAATGTACAGAATTACTGAATCATTATATTGGTACACCTGAAACTAATATAACACTGTATATTAATTATACTAGAATAAAAAAATAAATAAATAAATAAAAATTAAAAAAAAGAAATATGGTAGCATATACCTATTTAAAAGAATTCCTTAAAAATTACTTCCCGTCAGTGGCCCCTGGGTGGCTCAGTCCGTTAAGTACCCGGCTCTTGGATTTCAGCTTGGGTTGTGATCCTGGGTGTCGGGATCAATTCCCAGATAGAGCTCCACGCTTAGCAGAGTCTGCTTCTCTCCCTCTCCCTCTGCCCCTCCCTGCGTGCTGTCTCTCTCTCTCTCTCGAATAAATAAATAAATCTTAAAAAAAATTACTTCCCATCATTATAGACAGAGGCATACATAAATTTCAAGAGAATTCATTTACTCTTAGAAATTCAAATACCAGTTTAGGATTTCTTAACTCCGGAGTCACCTCCATCGACTCTTTCTGAAATACTTAGATACTTATGAAAATGATACACAATGATTTGTTTAATATGATTTTTGGTACCCTACTGTTTTTGTTTATAAAACTGAATAATGATTGTTTTCACCATTATCACCTTCACATACACAGAAATGAGCATGAGAAAAATAATGCAATATAATTGTCATGTAATTATGTGACAAAAAAAAGGATAAAGCAATGGTTACCAGGTCTGTGATAAACAAGAAGACAATTCAAAACATGGAAGCCATAAACAAAGAAACAACCATAAAATCCTTCCCCCAATTCACTTAAAAGATTAAGCAGAATTGGTATCATTATGGTCAAGAAAATGAACTAATAACATTACTAAGGTAATTATTGTTAACCTATACCTAGAGCAGTAATTTTTCATATCATAGGTTATGATCAACAAAAAAAGAATAAAAACAGAAGGAAAGGAGAGGAAGTAGTAGGGAGGAGGGGGAGGAAAAAGAGGAAGAGGGAAAGAGTAGAACACAATAGTGTAGACTACACTAGACTACACTGGACTAGAATAGAACAGACATTTCCGAAACAGTTTGATCTTGGAAGAGTAAATATTATTTCACATATTCTTTTTTAAATTGTATACGCACAAAGCACAACTGCTTTTTTTTTTATTGTGGGCTGCGATTTAGAACATTAGAAAGCTCCTGTTTGAAAATGTTAACATATATATTTATTATAAATACCTTTTATATTTAGATTATTGATGACCTACAAATAATTTTCCCACAAAACCACATTTTCAAAACTAAACTCCTATTTGATATTAAAATAACAACTTTATTCCAACTCAGTACAATTTCGAATTCAAGATTTAAAACTACTTTAAATTAAGTTTCTGTCATCAGGGCCCACATGTTGGAATTAATGGCTAAATTAAAGAGCAATTCTATAATGGTTTGATGCCACACATGTTTGAATTATTGCGTTATTCTGAAATTAGATTATACAATCTAACCTTGCCATACATATCTTTATGGTCTATACTATGGTAATTACTATTTTTAAATAATAGTTTTTTAAAAATGTATTTTATGTAATGCTTCTATTTTTTTCTAATAGTTCATAGTTTATTTTGCTACAACTAAATCATAGTGGAAGAGTAAAGGCCTTCCTGTTAAAATTGTTTTGTATCAGAACAATTACAAGACTCACTATTAACACAAATAACTCCAGCTTACTTGTCACCATGGCTACAAGAGGGTTAAATTAAAATATTATTGATAAATATCTAAAAATATGCATTCTAAATAGCTTAAATTAATTCCAACCAAATTTACAGCCTTTGAATTACAATAAAGAAACAAAGAACTTTTGCTTAAATTGTGTATTTAATTTCTTAAAATTAAGTGTGAAATATGCAGATTCTTTTTCATGGGTCATTATAAATTTTTATTATATTTACATTATATGCAAAAAGTTTTATCCATAGTTATTACCATCATTTATAGGTATAGGTATAGTGATAATATCTTTACTAATATTTTCTCATCTAATTTTTTAAAACAATCAATGTTGTTTCTATAATAAGCTCTAAAAGTACCACCACTGACATTCATTATATGTTTTACTTCTATTTGTATCAAATTCTCTATCATACTCTTAATAAACACTTTCCTATGTCTGTATTAAATAGTAGTCAATTAGTAGGAATGTTTTTAAAGGGTTGGGGCGCCTGGGTGGCTCAGTTGGTTAAGCGACTGCCTTCGGCTCAGGTCATGATCCTGGAGTCCTGGGATCGAGTCCCACACCGGGCTCCCTGCTCGGCAGGGAGTCTGCTTCTCCCTCTGACCCTCCTCCCTCTCATGCTCTCTGTCTCTCATTCTCTCTCTCTCAAATAAATAAATAAAATCTTTAAAAAAAAATAAAGAGTATATAGTGAGTGCTCAAATAAGAAAAATTATGAAATTATTCCAACATTTATAAAGATATTTATTAAATACCATTAAATAATTATTTTACCAAATTATATTTATACATGGATTCTTAGATATGTATGCATGTATTTTCATTTATTCTAAAATGCCACTTCTACTTCTTTCATTGCTTTTCATTTGAGGCTAAATATTAAATCACAACTCTGCAGGCATTTTAGCAAGGGGCAGAGCTAATAAATTTCAGGCACTCAGCTTTCTGATCATTTAATTTAATATAGTCCTTCCAAAAGAGTAGAAAATGAAGGTGCCCATACTCTAATCTCTCATCTCTATATTCACTCTTCCATAGTCTATCCTGTGGTGTCAGGATCATGGATCTGTAGTAAACCTCATTTCCTGACTCTTGCCAGCTGCCTTTCTAGCCAATGATGATTGGGAGCAGTTAGAGGGCTTTGGAAAAGGGTAAAATTTTGAACGTCTTCCTTATTTTCCTTACAGCACACGCAGTATATCCCAAGCAATGATAGGTGGTGCTAGCCTCCAGCTTTTCTTAGCTCCATCTGAACCAGCCTTTATCATCTTATCATGCCCTCTGAGACTCGAGGCCAGTCTTTCAGGAAAAGCTCTTTGCCCAGGCAGCTGAGCACCAACTCTGTAGGACCCCCCTACCAAGCTACTAGATTTGATAAAGTCAAGTATTTCTCCTTTTCTCTTCAGTCTTGTCTCCTGTGGCTTACTGCTACAAGTTTTAGTTCTGACTTATCTTCCTATTTTTTTTTTTCTTTCAGTTGTCTGGTGTCTATAATCCCTTATAAATGCTCTTAGATTTACTTGTCTTTATTTTATTTCGTGATGGAGGTACTCCAAAAGATTTTCTCTCTTAAAAGACTTCCTTCTTATAGGGCACAATATTGATCAAAGCTACAATTAAATATGTATCATTTCTTGAGCTCCTGAGGTAAAACTATTTTATATATATATCTGAGAATGGAGGGAATCTTCTGTTCTGGGGGCTATCCAGTGGGATCTGGCCCAAACCCTAGTTATAGGTGTGCATTAGCAAGTGTATAGATAAATTGTAACTGTATACCAAGGAAATTGTCCAGATTCACCACCCTCCTACTACATAATCTAAATAAGTTATTTTTGTTGTTGTTGTTGATGACTTCCCTTGCTGCGCAGAAGTCTTTTAGTCTGATATGATCAAACTTTTATTTTTATTTGTTTATTTTTGGTTTTTTTCCTTTGTTTTTGGTGTCAAATCCAAAAAGTTAATCGGCAAGATTATTGTCAAGGAGATTATCTTTAGTTTTTCTTCTAGGAATGTTATGGTTTCACATCTCATATTTAATTCTTTAATTTATTTTTAGTTAATTACTGTATATTGTGTAAGATGGGGGCCCAGTTTCATTCTTTTGTGCATATGGCTATCCAGTTTTTCCAACACCATTTATTGAAGAGAATATTCTTTCCCTGTTGCATATTCCTGGCAACTTTATTGAATATTAATTGACCATATATGCACAGGTTTAATTCTGGGCCTTCTATTCTGTTACATTCGTCTATGTTTTTACGTGTTTGATGGTTTCATGCAAATACATTATAATTTTGATTACAGTAGCTTTGTAATACAGTTTGAACTGTGATGTCTCCAGCTTTGTTCTTTCTCAAGATTAATTTGGCTATGTGGGATCTTTTATGATTCCATACAAATTTTATGATTGCTCTATTTCTGTGAAAAAAAAAAAACATAGGAATTTTGATAGGGAACGCATTGAATCTGTAGGCTTTATTGGGTAGTACAGACATTTTAACACTATTAGTTCTTCATAAGCATGGAATATCTTTCCACTTATTTGTGTCCTTTTTAATTTGTTTCATCAGTTTTCAGTGTACATATCTATCATTTCCTTGGTTAAACTCATTCCTAAATATTTGATTCCTTATGATGCTATTAAAATGGGATTGCTTTCTTAATTCTCTTTCCAATGGTTTGTTATATTAATAACAAAAATAAATGCAACTGATTTTTGTATTTTGATTCTGTATCCTGCAACTTTCCTGAATTTATCTATTCATTCTAACAGTTTTTGGTGGAGTCTATAGGGCTTTCCACATATATTTCCACATATAATATCAGTCATCTGCAAACAGACAATTTTCCTTCTTTTTTCAGATTTGGATGATTTATTTCACTTTCTTACATAATTTATCTGGCTAGGAATTCCAGTTCCAGTGCTATGTTGAATAAGTGGTGCGAGTGGGCTTTCTTACTTTCTTCCTGATCTTAGAGAAAAAACATGGTTGCTGAGCTGCTGTATGTGTGATCCAAATCCTATGCTCCTTAGGGAGAAGCTGGGATTTGAGGGTTACCATCCAATGGTAAGGTCCTGTTTTGGGAGCAAAGTTTATGGAGAGAGTGTGTCAGGCTTTTCTACTTCTTTCAAGGTGGGTATTTTCACAACCACCTGATGTGTAGGAATCACTCAACTGGTTTTCTGAATTTCTCTCAGAAAGAACTGATTAGTGTGTACCTGTATATATCATTGCATCCATGGGAGGAGAGAAATTCAGAAAACTCCCATGTCACCATCCTGGTGATAGCAATCATACAGGGGGTATTTCATATTTTAAAGAAGAATTATATTTTTGAAGTCCAATTGAAAAGATCTGTCATTATATTTCAGTGCTAATTAATTGAAGTATAAATGGCTATTAATGATATATGCTGTATAAGGCACTGGAGAAAATACATTTATCAGTAAGACATAATGCCAGCCTTAACATTTTTATAGTCCAAAATATTTTGTTCAATTTTCCATATAAAGCTAACATTGAGCTCTAATGTCTGGTAATTTGAACAACACATGAGTCAAAGAAATTAAAAGAACAGAACTGAACCAATATAGAAGAAAATAATCCATTCTACGATGTAAGCTTTGAGATTTCAGTTCTACTTTAGTAACTCATTTCACGTTTCTGAAGAAAATCTGATGAAATATAGATTGAAGACAACATTGAAAAACCAACGTAATTTCAGTTCTCCAGGCATTATTTCAAAGACAAAATGCTTAAGTCATTTTGGATAAATCTTTGAAAATAAAACAGAGAAATGTTCAAGGTTCAACATTTTATTTTTGTAAAAACCAAGTTCTATATTTCAGCCAAACCCATAATTCCTTAAGTAATTATTAATTGTGCTCCATAGAATACAATATACCTTCTCTCAATAAGGACTTATAAACCTGGCTTTGGTAATGACGTATGACAGTTTTTCAAGTATAAGTATTCCAAAATAAAGTTACATTTATCTTTTATTAGAAATATTATTTACCTATAAAACATGATTTGGATCACTTTATTCTTAAATATTTTTATATTCTTCAAAAGAGTGAGTCAAATTTTCATTATTAAAATTGGCATACAAAGAAATAAAAGGTTAGCATTTCATATTTCAAAGACTTTAATAGAATGATTAAGCTGTATGAGTTAATCATACCATTTCAATTATATAAATAAGAATTCTGGACTAAATTTAAATTATAAAGTATGTCCAGAGTTATACACAATTAAGTACTTAAGACTTACACATACCTTTAAGCTAAAAAGACATTCAATATCAGTTCACAGTACTCCCAGGGAGGTTAAATAGATGTGACTCATTCAAAGACATTTGCTGGTTGTGCCAGAGTCAAGCCTAAAGTGGAAAATTAGATATGCCCTAATAGGGTTGGCAAATATCCACTAAACACACAGCTACTTTGCTTTCTCTTCCCATAGAATCACTACTCCAACCTTCACTCAGACTAACGCTTAATAATGCTTCACCTCTTTGTACATCAGGTTAAATCATCACATTCACACAGGACTAATGAAAAGTTGGGCAACTTTGATTCACACCTTGCCTCCATATTAATAAATACTGTAACTGAAAAAAGTCCTATATACCATTTAGTGTCTAGTGCACTGTCTTATTATGGAAATGAATAGTTACACAAAGCAAAAACTATATGTAAGCTTCAGTTCTAAACAAATGTGCACAGGTCTATCAGCAGATATATGTTCAACATTTAAATGAACAAATCTTGCACAGGTTCATGAAAAATTCAGTATCTTTCCATGAGGCCCCCAAGAGCTTAAACTTGGTAATATACCTTTTGTAAGGTAGGTCATTTTAATATCAAGAATATCTCATTTTCCAATTTTGGCTTATTTTTAATCATTAATATTTTAAACCCTAAATACCAAGAGACTCCCAGGAGTATTTTCAGAGTTCTCAAATAATTTCAGGAGATATTTCAAATCAGAGAGAAAATAATGTGTCTGCAACCTCTGTAGTCCTTTCCTGTTTTACACAAAGGGTATTTGTGTATAAATACATGCAGAAAAGTCTATTTTGACTTGATTGTATGGACATGATCATTTCTAGATACCACATTTTTGACTAATCCCAATGAATGAAATATAAAAAGAGAAACTTAAGATGGGACCAGAATACTCATTTTTGGAATATTATTTTTGTTATGCTTGCTAAAGAATCTACCCAATAGTATTTTGGAGGCTTTTTTTCACATTCTCTAAGTTTGGTACCTCTGTGTTAACTGTGGCTGATTTATAAATTATTATGCACTCGGAATTTGGACTTATGATCTATTGTTTATCAGAAAAATAACAAAACATTATCATGAAATAGTGTGTTTTCTTTAATCTTTCATATTTCCAATGAGCAGAAGAATGCTCTCAATAAAAATGTTAGGCAGAAATCTAACCTCATTATATGCAACTTTACTCAACATTTTATTTTTCCTTTCTTTCTATAATTTTCCACTCCATAAATATGAAATTTAAAACTTGGGACTTATATGTAGTAATGAAACTATAAACTCTTTACGGTTTTTCTGTGAATACCCAAAGAAAATACTGCATTGCAATGCAGTTGTGATTACATGACTGACATCCCTTTTTACTGAGGAAAAACCTGAAAAAAAAGTATTGCTGAACCATAGTGTCAATTAATTTGGGATTCACAGAACAGCTGTGAATGTTAGGAGCCCTATGTAGAGCTCTTCCCTGGACCCCTGTGGATTATCTGTCATGGTTAAAGGAAGCAGAACAATTTGCCAGAGGAATACCCAGAGGGAACGAACTCCTAGGAAAGCAAAGAGAAGACTGTGGAGCGGTCACTCCCGAGTGTGATTGGAGACAGCTGCACAGGGAAAAGAGCTAAGGCGGTCAAAGTGGAGGTGGGATGGAAAATAATGAAAGCGCTGATGAAAGAGACCAATGGTGCAGAGATTCAGTTCACAAACTCAGGTCTGTATCCATAACTCAAATCTAGGAGAAGAGCATTTCTGCACTTCAAAGAGTCTCAAGGAGAGGGTTTATTTTTATTTTTTTATTTTTTATTTTTTTTTTTAAGATTTTATTTGTTTATTTGACAGAGAGAAAGAGATAGCGAGAGAGGGAACACAAGCAGGGGGAGTGGGAGAGTGAGAAGCAGGCTTCCGGCTGAGCAGGGAGCCCGATGCAGGGCTCGATCCCAGGACCCTGGGATCATGACCTGAGTCGAAGGCAGACACTTAACAACTGAGCCACCCAGGAGCCCCGAGATGTTTTATTTTTAATACAATTCAAAAGCAACAATAAAATGCCGGTACTGTACCTACTTCCTAGGTGTCTAAAATGATACGATTACAGTTCATGAATGGAATCATCAACCAACTTAATTTCCCCGAAGGATAGGAAATACAAACATAGCAGAGCTAACATCACTCCATTTGTCATTGGCAGCTTCTACTTATGATTTTGAAATTAGTATTAGTTACTAAGGTTGACTTCTACAAGAAAGATAACAAAGACATTTTGCTACATTATCTTTATCATATTTTGTTACATTACATATTTTAATTGCAATGCAATGAAAACTTCTGTATTAATCCAACATCTATATAGCATTATGTATGATGTTAAGGTAAAAGAAAGAATGGAATTCTAATGCAAACTGGGGGATATGAGAAGCCACTTAGAAGTATCATCAACTGAGACCTAAATAATAGCTTCACAGAAGTGGAGTGGTTGGGAAGAGTTCCAGAAAGAACTGAATAGAATTTTCAAAAGCCTTGGGATCTGAATAAACATGCTGTCTCTAGGGAATTTTAGACTTTAATTTGAGCTAAGGATGCACTAGAGAGTATTGGATTAAGCTAAACATTGTGTGTGTGTGTGTGTCTGGTGTGTGTGTGTGTGTGTGTGTGTGTGTGTATTTTAAAGCTTAGTGGCTTTACAGAGTAAAAAGATTTACCTCTTACGAATCTGCAATTTGGACGGGGCTTGGCAGGAACAACTCATCTTTGCCTACTTGGCATCAGCACTCAGCATCATCTGAAGGCTCCTGCACTCCCACATTGGGCAGTTGATTCTGGCTGTCAACTGAGACCTCAGCTGGGGCTCTGATCAGAATCCTTACAGGTGGGTGCTGAATTCCAATGATGGGCATCACATTTTTATCACCCAGCCTTAGAAGTCATGCACTGTTACTTTTGCCACATGCTATTCATTAGAAGTTACTCAATCCCGTCTATATGCACGGAAAAGGAAATTAGACCTCATCTCTCAATGTATAAATGTCAATAGCAGATAGTAAACTAAACTAAACTAAAAATGATAAAATATATCCATCCTGGTGATTTTCAAACAGACAGGAGGCACTATCAGATATGTGGTTTATGTCGTGCTCTCTGGCAGCTTTGTGGCAAATTGGTAAGAGAGGGCTTGCATTTAATGGGCGGGAGAATAGTTAAGAAACTATTGCAGGAAGTAGCAATGACACCGTGGGTTACAGCAGGGAAAGGTGGAAAAGATCAGATGACAAATGCACTTTCAGGAAAGAGGAAGGGACCTAGAAAGGCAGATGCTTTTATTTATATTTGTCTTGGATTCCTGTTTTAAAACGGGTTAGGTTGACATTTCACTGGAAGCAGCTGAAGTTACATTGAAAGGGGAAGGCGTGGAGGTGTAGGGTTCTGTGCTTCCTAACACCAGAGGAAGGGTCAGCTGTTGGGCAGTCTTCTACAGTGACGGATGGACAGTGCACAGGTTCAGATAAGGTACAGGTGAGAGAGGGACACGATTTGTTGAAGTAGGGAATCTGGCCAAGAATAGCGAGAAAATCACTGAGTTTGGAAAACTATCAGTATACTTTGGCACTAAAGTAGATATCTTGAAAAGTAAGGTGCAACAACAGGAACTTTTCATTATATCTTACTATCCTGCAACTTATGGGCTGCATAAAAACGAGTTTATTTCTTAACTTCTCATTGTCTCAGTTTCCTTATCTGTAAAGCAGTGATGGTGTTTATTAAATGACTTACTATAAGGCATAGACCTAGGCTGGTGTGTGACACATAGTGTATCCATATAAACATTAATTGATCTTATTAAAGAAAATAATTGTATTAAACTAAAAGTGCTTCGACCACAGAAAACAATGGCATTGATCATTGTAATTCCCTCTACATTAATAATCTTAGTAGAGGTATGTTAATTCAGCACATTGGGGGAAATATTACTTAACAAAATATTTTTAAATGAACGTTGTTCAAACAGCAGAAAAAATGGATTAATTTCCTTGTGATCAAAATATTTTAAAATATGTTCCCAAACATACCATATAATAATGAACATATGGATAGTTTTTAAACTATCCCAGATATAATCGCAGCTTAAAATAACACATTTTCTTTAACATGAAGGCATACTATTACTAAATTTCTTCTTTGAACCAGTATCTAACCAAATAGATTTGGTGATTTCTAGCTAACTTCTCATTATTCAAATGAGTTGATGAATAAATAATTTTCTTGGTTCTCATTTGCCATATTCTTTAAGATATGTCATTAATAAGACAGCTTTCAGGGCCGGGCACCTGGGTGGTGCAGTTGGTTAAGCATCTGACTCTTGGTCTCAGCTCAGGTCGTGATCTCAAGATCTTGAGTCTGAGCCCCCACACTCAGGGCTCAGCACAGAGTCAGATTGGGGTCCTCTCTTTCCTTCTCCCTATGCCCCTCCCCCACCCTCGCACGTGCGCACTCGCGCTCTCTCTCGCTCGCTCGCAAATAAATAAATCTTAAAAAGAACAGCTTTCTGGGAATGAAAGAACACAGAAAAAGAAAAAAAAAACACTACAATAATAATGTAGTTTATCTAATGTTAGATGTGTCCTAATTTTTAAAATATTGAAGTAAAAAAAAATAAAAAGGTAGAATGAGCACGTATAGTAAAGGAACAACCTTATTTTGTCTAAGTATGATGAGTATAATTTTTTGGAGCATCATTCTGGATATGTCATGATTGCACATTAAAAAAAGATTAAGAAGATATTAGAGACTGGATTCCAACACTTGCTTTTTAGTTAATAAAAATTTCGATTTGGATTTTTATTTTTATTTGCCTATTCCAAAATTGTTATTTCAATACCTGTCTCTCACTGAATGCTACAGTCAACATCCAAATAATCAAACAGGAGCCTTGCGCTTATCTTTTAGATTACTTTTCCTCTCACAGCCTAGATCCAGATCATCCCAAGCTTTAACAACTTTCCCTTCATAAATCTCCCGCCAAGTCCACCATTTTTTCTTCTCCACCAGACCCACCAGTCCCTCTCCTGGATCACAGCAAAGCCTCCTGCTGCTACATTTTGACACATTACCTTTCTCTAATTTGTCCTCCCAACTTTAGATGGAGTGATTTGCTTATTTTTCAAATGTCATATCTCATTGTATTATCTGCTTCACAACTTCAAGGACTCTCCCCTGCTTGGACCACACTGTCAGCCTCAATCTCCAGCCTCCTCAAGCTCCCATACATCTCTGGGCTTCAGCCACACTGGCTTCAATCTCTGATACACACCAGTGTTCCTCTTTTCCTGGAGCCTCAGTAATTGCTATTCCTTGTCAGTGGACTATCCTTTCTGCCCTGTTTTTCTAAAAAAACAAAAAACAAAACAAAACAAAAAAACTCTTCCTCATTTGTGGTCTTAGTTTAATTGCTTCTTATCCAGTTACTTTTTTTTCCTTCCAAATTTCAAAAGAAGAGTTCCAAGAAATTTTTCATTCCGTACCTTTGTTTAGTCCAATCCCTGAAATTATGGCATTTTTCTTTCATGTTTATCTCAATCGAATTATTCAAGCATATTGCCTAACAGTTACAGCACAATCAGGTTACATTAAAGAGCGAGAGAAGAAAAAAGCTGGAGCAGGACTAGAAACCAGCGACATAGCTTCATTGTAAAAATCCAGCCAAGTTGCTTCTCAGTTTTGTTTCCCTGTTTAAATTCCTTTCAAAGACAATCATCTCCAACAATTGATTCTTATTGTGATTCTAATTTGTGGATATTTGTGAAAGACAATATAGTATTTGTAAGTGAATAGTACACGTGTTTAGGACACGTGTTCATCGCTTCTCGGCCTTTTGGCTAAGATCAAGTGTAGGACAAGTGTTCAGTAATTACCACTCTGTGACCTTAAAACTGGTGTCTTAAAACTCTATTCTCATTTAAATGCCTCATTGTTTACTAACCACAATTTCTATTCACTTAAACCCAGAGAGAAGAGCCTAAGAACTGAAAGGAAAGGAAGAGAAGAAAAATGAAGAGGGGGAGTGATAGGAGGATGAGAAGGGAGTATGTGGATCTCAGAAATTTTGGAACTAGATTGAAAGAACTTTGAGAAAGGCGAGAAGTTAGAGTCCATATTTTGGGATTCAGTGTAAACAAGGTGTGTTTGTAGGAATTATATGAATGAAATAGGAAAATAAACCTTTGAGCAAAAGGAGGAAAGGCACAGGGAGGGAGGGAGATACATAAATTACTTAGAACATATCATTTGTTAGATGATTCAGACAAGTACTTTTGCGATAAATTATAATTATTTCAATTAAATTGATACTTGTGTCACTTATTTACCTCATTTGATTTTTAAGTATCATTATTGAAAATTTCCTAATTTTACTTTAAGAATCCTAAATAAGTAAATCATATAGATTTTTTTATGTTGTTAATCACTATACATTACATCATTAGTTTTTGATGTCGTGTTCCATGATTCATTGTTTGCGTATAACACCCAGTGCTCCATGCAGAACGTGCACTCCTTAATACCCATCAACAGGCTAACCCATTCCTCCAACCCCCTCCCTCTAGAAACATCAGTTTGTTTCTTAGAGTCCATAGTCTCTCATGGTTCGTCTCCCCTTCCAATTTCCCCCCCTTTATTCTTCCCTTCCTATCTTCTTCTTCTTTTTTTTTTTTTTAACATATAATGTATTATTTGTTTCAGAGGTACAGGTCTGTGATTCAACAGTCTTAACACAATTCACAGAACTCACCATAGCACATACCCTCCCCAATGTCTATCACCCACCACCCCATCCCTCCCACCCCCCACCACTCCAACAACACTCATTTTGTTTCCTGAGATTAAGAATTCCTCATATCAGTGAGGTCATATGATACATGTCTTTCTCTGATTGACTTATTTCGCTCAGCATAATACCCTCCAGTTCCATCCACGTCGTTGCAAATGGCAAGATTTCATTCCTTTTGATGGCTGCATAATATTCCATTGTATATATATACCACATCTTCTTTATCTGTTCATCTGTCGATGGACATCTTGGCTCTTTCCATAGTTTGGCTATTGTGGACATTGCTGCTATAAACATTGGAGTGCACGTATCCCTTAGGATCCGTACATTTGTATCTTTGGGGTAAATATCGAGTAGTGCAATTGCTGGATCGTATGGTAGCTCTATTTTCAACGTTCTGAGGAAACTCCATACTGTTTTCCAGAGTGGCTGCACCACCTTGCATTCCCACCAACAGTGTAGGAGGGTTCCCATTTCTCCGCATCCCTGCCAACATCTGTCGTTTACTGACTTGTTAATTTTAGCCATTCTGACTGGTGTGAGGTGATATCTCATTGAGGTTTTGATTTGGATTTCCCTGATGCAGAAGGATGTTGATCACTTTTTCATGTGTCTGTTGGCCATTTGGATGTCTTCTTTGGAAAAATGTCTGTTCATGTCTTCTGCTCATTTCTTGATTGGATCATTTGTGCTTTGGGTGTTGAGTTTGATAAGTTCTTTATAGATTTTGGATACTAGCCCTTTATCTGATATGTCATTTGCAAATATCTTCTCCCATTCTGTCGGTTGTCTTTTGGTTTTGTTGACTGTTTCTTTTGCTGTGCAAAAGCTTCTTATCTTGATGAAGTCCCAATAGTTCATTTTGCCCTTGTTTCCCTTGCTTTTGGCGATGTTTCTAGGAAGAAGTTGCTGTGGCTGAAGTCAAAGAGGTTGGTTCCTGTGTTCTCCTTTAGGATTTTGATGGACTCCTGTCTCACATTTATGTCTTTCACCCATCTGGAGTCTATTTTTGTGTGTGGTATAAGGAAATACCACAGTTTCATTCTTCTGCATGTAGCTGTCCAATTTTCCCAACACCATTTGTTGAAGAGACTGTCTTTTTTTCCATTGGACATTCTTTCCTGCTTTGTCAAAGATTAGTTGACCATAGAGTTGAGGGTCCATTTCTGGGTTCTCTATTCTGTTCCATTGATCTATGTGTCTGTTTTTGTGCCAGTACCATACTGTCTTGATGATTACAGCTTTGTAATAGAGCTTGAAGTCTGGAACTGTGATGCCGCCAGCTTTGCTTTTCTTTTTCAACATTCCTCTGGCTATTCAGGGTCTTTTCTGGTTCCATACAAATTTTAAGATTATTTGTTTTGGAGTAAATCATATAGTTTTATTTATCAGCTATAAACTAAAGCTAAATAATGATATTTCTGATGGCAAAGTCATCACCTTCATTTATACTAGGCTAGCATGTAATATTTCAAATGTTATATTTTATTTTTAAAATATTATATTAAATAATCTCATGTTAATATATCACATCACATACTGTATTATCCTAAATCAAATTTTGGATGTAGTCAGTATCAATGGGTTCATTCAATTTGAATATTTTTTTCTATCCACAAATGTACATTTTGAATGTACTTACTTACATGTTTAAGGCAAACAGCACAAGTTACAGTGATCAGTAGACTTCTCTCATTGAACACTATATAGAACCAAATATTAGCTCATGATAAATAGGAAATTAGCGGGACGCCTGGGTGGCTCAGATGGTTAAGCATCTGCCTTCAGCTCAGGTCATGATCCCAGGGTCCTGGGATTGAGCCCCGCATCGGGCTCCTGGCTCAGCAGGGAGCCTGCTTCCCCCTCGCCCTTTGCCTCTCCCCCTGCTCAGGCTCTCTCTCTCTACATCTGTGTGTCTCAAATGAATAAATTGAAAAAAATTCTTAAAAAAAATTTAAAAAAAAAGGGAAATTAGAACAAAACAAGCAAAATGTCCTTCACCCAGATAATCTGAGAAGTACTCATCTAATTAATTTTGACTCTCAAATGCCCAATATCGGGCGCCTGGGTAGCTCAGTTGGTTAAGCGACTGCCTTCGGCTCAGGTCATGATCATGGAGTCCCTGGATCGAGTCCCGCATCGGGCTCCCTGCTCGGCAGGGAGTCTGCTTCTCCCTCTGACCCTCCCCCCTCTCATGTGCTCTCTCTCATTCTCTCTCTCTCAAATAAATAAATGAAATCTTAAAAAAAAAAAAAAACAAATGCCCAATATCTGATTCTTAAAAAATTAGATGTATGTATATTGTTCATAAACAAGTGATTACTATTATTATTTGCAACAATAAAAAAATGTATGGGAAAAATATATTGTTGCAGGTTTTCTAATTTTCACGTCATGCCCCATTAGATTTCTAGTACCTGTTTGAAGACTGGGTCTGGTCTAAACTATCATAGTAATGAAAAATAACTTTTCTTATTTTTATAAATAAGTTGGTTATTTCAGAGTTCAGGAACACTTTCCCAGCTCTGAAACATCAAAATGAGACAGTCGAATATCAGTAGCCATTGTTCTAATTATGAGCAATTTATCTATCACAAAGGAACATTGGATATATAAACATTGTCATTTTTAGGTTTTAATTTATTGAACCCAAGCAAACAACTACGTTTATGGGCTGAAATTAAGAATATTGAAACTACTGGTGCTTTTTCATATATAAAATACTTGCTTTGTTGCTGTTTCTCTTTCATATTATCCCTTGATCTCCAGGTAATTTAAGATATGCAAAGGACTTTTTTTTTTTTTTTTTTTACTAGCACTGATGTATTTTTTAAGATATTGGCCTTGGAGAACAAACTATTCAAGTGTAATTAATTCAGCTTCTGCTGAGATAATCTTTGAAGTTGACTGAATAAAGGATCCTCAGATCAAAATTCTGGCAAATTAATAATAAAACATACACAGAGATTAGTAGTAGAAGACCCTAAAGGTGAGCAAAGCTGTTCTTTAACAGATGGAAGAAACAGGGCACTAGCACCATTAAAAATACAGTTAGAAATATTTCTTCCAAAAGTTAGCATGTGTATCCTTTTAAATCCAAAATGGCCCCATCAAACACCATTGCTTGTGGTATAAGAAAATAAAAATGGATTAACCTTTATGTTTTTGTCATATAGATTTTTTAAAAATCAGAGAAGAGTATCTTATTGTTCAATGATGATTTTTCATAAGTTTGAAATATGAGAATTTTGAGCACACATCTAACCTCTTTTAAAGTGTGTGTGTGTGCGCATGCACATGAAATTTAATATCATGACAGTAGTTTAAATAAATAATAAAGCAGGATTATCTAATACTGCTTTATTTATTTATTTGAAACTGATCTTTTTGCATAACATGGCTCTAGCTCTCCTCTTGTTAGTCATCTTAAAATTTTTTTGAGATATAATTGACATGTAACATACTAGTTTCAGGTTATAGCTGAATGATTTGATATATGTATACATTATGAAATGACTACTATCATATGTCTAGTTAATATTCATCACCATATGTAGTTACAATTTCTTTTCTTGTGATGAGAATTTTAGGATCTACTGTCTTAGCAACTTTCAAATACACAATACAGTATTATTAACTATAGCCACCATGCTGTACCTTACACTCCCATGACTTATTTACTTTATAAGTGAAGTTTAAACCTTTTGACCACTTTCACCCATTTCACCTACACCCTCCCACCCCCCTCCTCTGGCAACCACCAATCTGTTTTCTATATCTATTCGGTTTTGATTTTGTTTTAGATTCCAGATATAAATAAGATAATACAATATTTGTCTTTCCAATGAATTAATTTCAGTGAACTTGATTAACACCAAGCTCCCCAGGCTAGGATAAACTTTTTAGAACCCACATTTTAAATAAATTTTCAGGAAGTTTTATTTTGGGAAGATAGACATGAGAAACAAACAAACAGAAAATCGAGCTTACCTATACTGTACCCAGTTCTTTTTAGTAGAGTTGGTGGAACTACTTTAAAATGTAAATCTTTCTAGCACAGAGTTAATTTTAAATTTCTGAGGATTAAAACAAGGCAGGTATGAATAGCTACCTTCAAAGGAGATATTTTAACATCATAAGAGATGTAAAAGATCAATCAGGTCACTGAGTTAATCCTTCAGACAGGGTTTCATTTTTTGTCTTTAATTATCCTTTCGATTTTATGCCAAAGAGTACATTATTTCTGTGTTTATATTAAGGAATGCAGGTGCTCCTAAGATAAACACATTATAGGCATAAAATTATAATTGCATACTTACAATTATTTTAAGATGTTTATATATTAAACACCTGTGGTTGATTGTATTTGTGAACCTAAAAGATGCTTCACTGTTCCAGAATAAACACCTTTAGTTTTTGTAACAATTGAGAGATGAATGTTTAATAAACCATCTATAATATTTTATTCAAATATTTAACCAAAATATTGGATTTTTTAATAAACTTATAGTAAAGAAAATAATTACGAGATATCAGTTAAAATCCAGACAATGTCGACCTACAGTTGTGTGTCTTGGGTGTATTAGGTGTATCATGATGCTGCTCTGGACTTCGGTTTCTCATCTGTAAATCCACAGTTATTGTGAGATTTAAATAAGATAAAGTTCATTAAACAGTAAGTGTCTTGCCTGGGCAAAAGTGCCCAGTAAATAATAACTGTGACTAATTTTCAAAAACAACCCTTTCAAATTCAAGTATGATTAAAAATATATCCTTTGGGTGTAAAATCAAGTCCTAATAGACATATAAACACAGAAGTGTGTGTACTTCCTATTATAAATTCAGATCTACTTGGACACCTGTAACAATTAATTATGGTTTGCAAAGGGGAGGAAAATATGGAATTATAAAATTTGTGGTTAAACAATCAAATATTTAAAATAGTGACTTGCTAGAAGTATGCAAATGCTAGAGAGTTAAGGGAGTAGTTAAAGAAAAAGAATCAAAACAATAAATAATGATTTTACTCATTAGAGAATAGGGATACAAATATATAATGAGAAAGACATTGAACTGACTAATGTGAAATGCTTAAGCCTTAGGATTATGATATATTCCATATCATTTAGTAAAAATCAAATTTTATAGGGAAATTTTTTGAAGGCGATAACTCTGACCATAGAATTTAATTTTAAAGTAGATACCTAGCTTACTTCTTCTCTTGTAATAATAGCACAGCAAAAACTGAGTCTAATTTTGGTCAGGTAAATTATCACAAGTGCATACACAATTGAATTTATATCCCACAAAAAATATGTATACATGTATTCTACTTAAGTAAAACTATATACATATAAAGCAAAGAGCATTATAACAAATAATTCAATTTATTGTATAAATGCTAAAACCTTAGCACTTCAACAGAAATCTGAAACAATCAGATGTGTCACATACTACAGAACATTTTTATCACAAACTCTAAGATGACCATCTTTAAAGAGACTCCATACAAAATACCACATATAACTCCCTCACAAAAGTTGAAGAGTATAGTTCATATGCATAATTTGGCTTAAAAGTAAATATCAAAAAGACTGGTTCCTTATCCTCTCAGTTATCTCATTTTAGTTATTAATTGATTTCCTGTCATCATTTTTTTCTAGCTGTTCCCCTGCTTTGTCATATTACTTTCAAGATGTACCCATTTTTTATAGCTATTTTCCCTGTTATCTGTTCTTTAACAAAGTTGTAGCCAGATCATACACACTGCTACAGTTGAGGAAGTGTCAGCATTTTCATAACAAAAACTTCTCAGAGGTTTATAATTCAACTGCAAAAATTCACACTGAGCTCATCTTGGCGTATAAGGTCAGAGCCTGAGGCAAATCTGTTTTACAATTTTCAAGCAAATTAATGTAGTCAATACTCTGACTGGTGCAAACATAAAGCAAACACTGAGGAAATATATCCCCCCAAAATAATAATAACCATTTGGCTGATGTTTATTTTCAAGTTGTTGAGTTGTCATTGTTAAATTTGCATATGTCCCATACAGGTGTTGAAAGAATAGTTCTAGGAGAGAAGGAAGGCAAAAAAATGGTGGCTTTCCTCCAAGCAACCAACACTAACATGTGGTCATAAAATAAATAGCCTTCATGGCAGGTGGCTTACCCTCAAACAACAACCCAATCTCTCAGTATTTTACATATACAACTATGTAAAATATGTTAAGGCTCTATTTAGAGAAGAAACTTTCATGTCAACAATCTTCCAAAACCACTTGAAAAATACTGTAAAAACTCCACAAATGTTTTTCTCATTCTACATAATTTTGAATTTACCAACAAATAGAATTTATATAATATCACTTTGTGGTTTTATATCAATGTTGTGTTTCTTTAGATATGCATCCAAAAGCAAAGACATGGTCAAATAGAAGTGGGTCTAGACCATGATTGGATCCAGAAGTTAATTCTCTGGGAAAGAAAAAAAGTTGAGGGTTCCATCTCAAGATAGTTCCTACTAAAGTCATTCACAGAGTCTGTAGGCACTATTTTCAAACCACATTAATGTTTATTTGTGTGTAAAGCAACATCAGAAAAAAATAATAATAAAGACAGGAAAGAAATGAAGAGTAGGGGAAAATAAATAAATAAATAAATAAATAAAAGAGAAACAATTCGATGCAACAAGAGTATTGCCATTCTGGAAAATTCAAGAGAAGCCATTCACATAGAGAAGCTATTATTATTAAAGAATTTGAAGTCAGGAGTGTATTATTAAATAGAAGTCAGGCCCCATAATAAATGTTAAAATAATCAAACAAAATCTCATCACCCTATTCACATCCGTGCCTTTTTGTAATTCCATTCCTTTTGGAAGTACATGCATCCATGTTCTTATCAGAGATGTAATGATACAATTTTTTATTTTGATCTTACTACATTCTTATTTGAAAACTTTATAGTGTTTACATAGCCATAGTAATGATAAAAAATCATAATCGTAATAATAGCTAAAACCTACATAGCTCTTACTCTGTGCTTCACATATCTTTATTTCATCTTCAGAGCAACTTTCAAGTTAAGTATTATTATTAACTCTATACACAAGAGGAAACTTGGAGTTAGCGAGTTTAAGTAACTGGCTCGAGGTCTCATGATTATGAGATAGTAAACCTGGAATTCAAAGCTGGGCAACACATCTATATAATGCGTTCCTCACCACCATGTTAGATATTTCTCATTTTAATATGCCATTCACTAGTTTTTGCTATTGTTTTAACTCATTTCCCTGCTATTAGAAAGAATGGTTGTTTCCTGTCATTCCTTTTAAGAAACCACATTGCTTTGAACATCTTTACATGTATGTTTACTGGTTTCTTATTATTTCCTCAGGACTGATGGAATGAAGTGGTATTAGTGAAACAAAATGTCTAAACTATTTTACATATAGTTTGATTGTATTTTGTTTATTCAATGTAATTTTTAATCTACATCCCTGTCAATATAAAATTAGGGTATGTGTATAAGTATGCATATGCACAAACATGCATTTCTAATCAAATAGTAATGAAATGAGGCCTCATTAATATTTTAATCATTTGTGAAGTTAAACATTTTTTACATTTTTAAATAAATTTATTTCCTCACTTTGCTCATAACCTATCTCCATACTGTTTTATTAATTCCATATTATCTTTAGTAAATTAACTTGCATTTGTAATAAAATTTACTGGATTTAGTGACAGCAAAATTATATTCATAAATAGAGCAATCAGATATAGAGATATAAAAATGCTCAGTATATAAAAGAAAAGTTCAGAAATTCAATTTAGTTTTAATTTTATCGACTATGGTGTGGAGGTATTTGTCAGAGGCTATTGTTAGGAGAGATGACTGGGAACGATCATGACAGCTAGATCACGGATCCTCATGTGCCAGTGTTTTCGAACATTTGAATAGCTTGAGAGTGAATCGCATCTCACTTATTAGAGACATAACCATAGCTCAGATTTTGAATGGTGAATGGCTGCATTGGGGAAGAGAATCGATTCTAGATGAGAATCTAAATGAGAAGGTCTTGTCCCCCACTCCATGGGTCCATGGATCACAACTGGGGGTTCATGACCTAAGGTGGAAAACACGTATTTGTTCTCACTAATCTCCAACTGAAATTTAGTGCTTGCCTCAATTAAATATTTAGGCAACAAACCATAGCACTAGTGTCAATGCCTGGAACTTTAACACTAAAACAATCCCAGTTATTTCATTTCACCTACAGCTACTGCAATTATCTCAAAATACTATTTAGAGTCACGTGTAGTAATTATTAGGCCCACCACTAGGTCGCGTTTTTCTAAAAATATATTTGTAATGACATGCATATATTACTTACTATATCTCATGTTTCAAATACTGATAAATTTATTTTATTTTATTTTTTTTAAATATTTTATTTATTTGACAGAGAGAGAGAGAGATCACGAGAGCAGGAACACAAGCAGGGGTAGTGGGAGAGGGAGAAGCAGGCTTCCTGCCGAGCAGGGAGCCCGATGCGGGGCTCAATCCCAGGACCCTGGGATCATGACCTGAGCCGAAGGCAGACACTTAACTACTGAGCCACCCAGGTGCCCCCTGATAAATTTATTTTAGATAAATCTATTTTTTTAAAAATCCAAAGTATTTCTTTTAATACATTTAAAAATACTATCTTGAGAAAGGGTCAAAGTCCCTGAAAGTTAAGAGCCCTTGAGGAATTGTGTGATTTTTATGATATTAGACAATGAGGGCTTGACCAGAATAGAAGTGCCTGGATGGTGAAGACAGCACACATCCTAAAGAGGGCACAGGATTATCTCTCTCACTCTATTTCCAGTTAGTTCAGTTAAGTCCGAGTAGGCATTTGGGGTCTTGATTCCTTACAAAAAGACTAGATCCAATCCTATTTCATGCTTAGATCCCAAAGTCCAGGACTGTTTTTTCCATAAATTTACTTATACCAAGAAAATCAGGGGTACCTGGGTGTCTCAGTTGGTTAAGCATCTGACTTCTGATTTTGGCTCAGGTCAGGATGTCAGGGTTGTGAGATCAAGCCATTTGTCAGGCTCCATGCTCAGCAGGGAATCTGCTTGAGATTCTCTCTCTCCCTCTGCCTCTCCCCCTTTTCGTGTGTGCTCTCTCCCTCTCTGTCTCTCAAACAAATCTCTCTCTATTATATATATATATATATATATATATATATATAATATATAAAGAAATATATATGTTTCTTTTAATGTTTTGGCTATCATACTTTTAATGTTATGGCTATCCGTGAATGCCCTCTGAGGTATGTGGTGGTAGATTTTGACCTAAAATGTGATATAGCAAGTTGACTATAAGATCATCTCTCACTTACTTGCTTGCAATACAAGATTTTGCTTTCTTGATATCACAAAGAAATTTCTTCTTCTTTAACTATGCCTGTCCTGGTATTGTCTGCATGAAGCAAGAAGTGTGTGCTGCCCTGGGCCCCGCTGGGAATCCAATCTGTGTTTGTAATGTGTTATAGGCCTGTCACCCCAAATCGTTTATGGCAAGACATTCTTTGACTTATAGACATTTGTCAAGGTCATGCTACTGTAAATGACCCTTAGTTTGGGAACTGAGAGCAATCTTTTCACAATAACTTTTCTCTGAATAGTTTCTGTTAGGCTGAAGTTTTCCTAGCTACTCGAGAAGCTAGCCACCAAAATTCAAGGATGACAAATTAAATCAGACAAGAGTTGTGAGCAGAGGACAGTGTAGGTACATGAACTGGTCTCTGACAAAATGCAACACACAAAATATCAATGGGGTACCATTATGTATAACATCAATCAGCAGAGGTTTAGAATGTTAGGAGAAATATATGAGGGGAAGAAAATTGAAGATAGGAGAAACACGGGCTACTTTTTAAGCAGAAATTACAATGACTGATTCTAACACACGTTTTTTTGTCAATTAATGTAGAAATCAGGATTTCTAAAATAATCAATTAAGATGCAATTTTGTTATATTTTAATAATTGAGTTAAGATTGCCTCAACTTCCGGAATACTTAAGTACTGGCTTTGTCATAATTACATTCCAACCTTCTCTTTAAAGAGCAAAATTCTTTTTGCTCACGTTTAATTTTCTTTTTTCTTAAAGACTTTATTTATTTGACAGAGAGAGACACTGAGAGAGAGAACACAAGCAAAGGGAGTGGGAGAAGGAGAAGCAGGCTTCCCGCTGAGCAGGGAGCCCGATGCGGGGCTCGATCCCAGGACCCCGGGATCATGACCTGAGCTGAAGGCAGACGCTTAATGACTGAGTCACCCAGGTGCCCCTCACATTTAATTTTCTTATTTAGAAATAGAATTGATAAAGAATATTTAGCCACTTTTTTCTAGCTATGTTATTTTGACAGTGAATTAACTCATTGGAAATCTATTCATTTTAAAGGATACTAGTTTAGATGGAAGACGTGATTTCTGTTTTCTAGGAACTCTCAATCAATTGAAAAAGAGTGTTATGAAAACAACCTATATAATACAAGTTGGGAAAATATGTGGTAAAATAGAAATTCACTCAACTGGTGTCTTGACAATAGCCTCAACTTACTCTGGGCAAGACTAAGAAGTGTTTCCTATCCTCAAGGGGTTCTAAGATACTATAGAAGGTAAGATATAAAGATATATAAAGCAAAAGAAAATACATATGGGTACAATTAGTGCAACTAAAGATTGAGGAGCTTACAAACAGGGCCACAAAAGAATCCCCTTAGTCACTGGGCTGACTTAATTTTAGAGGCTAAGTCAGTGATACATTAAACATGTTAATATATTATTACATCTCACATTAAATAGAATGTGTGTGCTACCCAACTGGCAGAATGCTATCTATGCTTTCTCCACTTTTAATAAAATATTAATCTCAAATTTGCAGCTTCGTTTTTTTTTTTTTCCAGGACTTAAATATTTTTTATTTAAAATAAGCTGTCAGGCCATAGGCCCTGTACCTGAAGTGCCTGTTGGATGAACACCCAGCAGAGAACACTGAGGCCTGGTGTGGTCATGCAGTGGATGGGCTTTAAGCCAGACTGGGATTTCAGAGATTACATGGAGTTGCCTGCAGATGTGAGGTTGCCCCAGGACAGGGAACCTACATGGACAAAACCTCATGATGGCATATGGTGTTGGTGGAGGAATACACAGTTCAATGATATTGCCAAACTGTGGAGTCTATAAGCCATTGGGACATTGTTGGAAACTGTTGAACATTTCAAAGCAAGAATAGTTATTATCTAAAAATAAAGGCACTTACCTACTAGCTTTCAGCTGCATCAATTGTTAATTATAAAACTCACCATGGTGTATATACATCTTCTTAAAATTAATGTAATTGTAAAACAGCTATTTATCTGAGAAATATTTTCAGTAGCTGGGCTTAAACATATGTGGGGAATTAATATTCCCCAAATGTGGTCCAACTTTACTTTTCTTATAAAATTAAGTTATTTTGGGCTTTAAAACTGCTGAAGAAAATATTTGCAACAGATTGTTTCTAAGATTTTTGTTTTACATTTAATAAGTCACATGATATTGGTTATAAATAAATGAGTCATTCTTAATCAGATTAGTCCCTTTCTGCTTCCTTTCTTCTTTCATGTTTTCCACATTCATTTCACATACACGGCACGCATATCCAACACTATACCATGAGTGCTGTGGAAATAATGCTAAACAATAAATAGTCTGTGCTACCAAGGAGCTCATCATCTCATAGTGGGGAGAGAGAAGTTAAAACACTGAACACAGTATCTCAGGAAGAGTTTCATATGACAGTACAGCTAGTGATGATTTGGGTGGTCTATTGTTTTTGTCTGGGAGACAGTATTATTCCGGGAAGACTGCCTAGACTCAACTAGAGATGACAGGATACTGGAAAGAATGCCAAACATTTCACATCAGAATTAAATCCACTTCAACATGCACAACTACTTTTCTTGCATGCCACCACTATATAAACCCATTTTTTGAGTGGAGAAATATGTAAAAGTCTCAGTAATTCATATTTCCTCTGGAGGCTTAAAGTATGCTTCAATTTTATTTTAGAAATGAGTGAACATTTGGATTATGGGGAATAATTTAATCTCTGCATAGAATATACTTCATATGTTCTACAGATCAGCTGATATTTCTAATAGAGAAGTACTTATAGGCAACTTAGATAAAAGTAAAAGCTTCTTTTCGATACTGAATTGTTTCAACTAGCTACATTTCCATTGAGTTTGGGAAAAAGAAAGGATTTCATTAACTCAAAAAGCCACTACATTTTTTCTTTTGTCAAACATAATTTGGATTTCTTTGAATCATATTTTAGACTGTCTGAGATACATGCAGAGTAAATCATATATATTATTTTATGCATTTTTATTTCCAAGCTACAATTTTTTTTAAAAAACCTCACCAGTTATATACATGCCTGCAATTTCTCAACAAAAATGAAATACTTGTAGTTAGGAAATTTTAGTCAATTTAACTACCTTCCCACCACCACCTCCAGTGTCTCTGAAGCTGCTTTGTTTTGTGGCATATCTTATCACTACTAATGTATGACTACTGTATTTATGTATGAAGAGACAGGAAGGAGAGATCGGAAAAGCAATAAAGGAGGAAAATCCATTATTCTTGGAGAAACTAGCTGAATAATTTTGTTCTATTGATTGACTGGTTATAAGTAATCTGTTTTAATTCCTCAGTACTTCAAAATCTATAGTGAATATTGGTCAATAGGTCATGACTTCTGGAATCCAACATGACCAGGTGAAAATTAAAAAAAAAAAATAACACATTGGTTTTTTGATCTATACGATTACTATATTGGGCTGTTTTGCTCTAGACTGATGCAGACAAACTTATTTCAAACCCCTTAATACCATTAAATAATATCTCATTTCAGATACTTTATGCTGCCCGCCAAATAGTCATCCCCATTTTTTTTTCCTAAGGGACCTCATTATATTTAAAATGTACAGGCCTTCTGGAAAGTCCATAAATTGATTCAGGGTAGAATATACTGTATCATGCTCCAGAGGAAAAATCTGATTGACATTGACGAATCCTAATGGTCCCTATTTACAGTTCTACCAATGAATGGTAGACCAACAGATGTTTTCTTTGTTTGTTTTGTTGCTGTTGTTGTTTTCCTATAAGTTTCTCTAGTTCTTTAAAAGAGAGTGGCAGGAAAGACCTTTTCATTCTCTGGATGTGCCAGGTCGACCTTAATGAAGATATCAAAATACAGTGTATCGTGGTGGATAAAACAAAGAAACATAGAAAACAGAGTTGGAGCCTGGAGTTAGATGTACCATGTGATGTACCATGTGAAAAAAAAAGCAAAATTGTTTACATGTAAGTTGCATTTCCTGTTTCTTACAATTTTAAGTTTTCCAACCATTACACAGAAAGTTTGTGCTTAGATAAGATCAATTCAGTGCTTTCTAAGACCATCTAAGGGAGTGAAACAATCCTCAGTCCCTCTTTGGGAATGATTAACATATATGTGGTAGGTAGGGAATGGGGAATGTGTAAGGGGACCTGAGGGAAAGTCCGTTAGAATCATAAACATTGCCTTAAATCCACTAATGGTCCTTCAAAATGAACCCAGTGATGGTTTTGAATAGAGGTTTCAAAGCAACCTCTCTTTCTCTGCCACCCCCACCTCTCTCTCTCTCTCTCTCTCTGTCTCACACACACACACACATACATACACATACACGCATACACACATCTAGATTTGTGTGTGTATATGTATTTATGAATTTACACACACCATCTTGGACAAGTAAGGTACACCATATTTTAGAGGATAAATATTTAGAGGAACAGTGTGTAATATACTGTTTGCTAGAACCGCATGAAATAGAGAATTTGCAGTTCTAACTCTGGTTAGTAAACCAAAGGAAAAAGAAAGAGAATGCCCAACTCTAATGAGAACAGAAATATTATCTGTATAATTTGGAAAACATTTTAAAATTTAGTCCAGGGGCGCCTGTGTGGCTCAGTTGGTTGAGCAACTGCCTTCAGCTCAGATCATGATCCCAGGGTCCTGGGATCGAGCCCCGCATCGGGCTCCCTGCTCCGCGGGAAGCCTGCTTCTCCTTCTCCCACTCCCCCTGCTTGTGTTCCCTCTCTCGCTGTCTCTTTCCGTGTCAAATAAATAAATAAAATCTTTAAAAAATAAAATAAAATTTAGTCCAAATTATAAAATATATAAGAAAACAATAGTATGTCTGAATTGAAGAGGATAAAACAATATATACTTCTGATTTTACTTTTAGAAAAAAAATCTACTGCATCTCCTAAGATGTTAAGGTAGAGGCAATAACCAACTTTAATTATTCAAACTGTATATTGTGTGTTGCTCTTAATTCTTTAACTTTTATTATCTGCAAAACACATGGTGGTATTATTTGCAAGTAGAAATATCATCTTTTAAAAATAACTAGTTTTTTTTTATGAAAATGACAGCTTTTAAATTATTGAGCACCTCTTACATAATATCCAAAGTGTTTTAAATAATTATAGGGTATTTCTTATGCATCACACTGTACATTACATTAAATGTGATCTCCTTATATACATTTTATGAGGGAGGGAGTGGGTGCACATGCAGGTGTATCAGAAAGACTGGTGAGTCTTTCTCCACCTGGTTCAACCAACTGGTGGTTGACAGCATCAGCACTGGGAAACTCAGTCCTGGCTTTCCCACTTAGATGCTTTATGATATGTGTGAATTTGCAAACCTCCCTTCGTCTCAGTGTTCTCATCCCATTTCTCATTTAGTTGGTGTTATTATCACTGCTTGGTTAAAAATATAAGTGTTTTGGGAAAACACAAAATTCATACATGTAACTATGGTTCAATTTTTCCCATTCTTCAAAATATCTAACACAGAATATCATAGTTATATCTACCCTCTCCCCACTTCTTTATGCTATTAGCCCTCACTTTGAAGTCATTGTATTCATGTGTTATTGAATCTACTACACCTGGTTGTTTGTAACCTAAGTAGGATTTCTCCCTAAATATATAGAATCTATCTCAAATAAGCATGTTGTTTTTAACTTCTGTTATATATACTTGTTCTCATATTATCCATTTCATAGGCAATTTACTCCATTTTCTTTTTTTTTAAAGATTTATTTATTTATTTGAGAGAGAGAGAGAGAGAGCGAGAGAGAGAGAGAGCCATGAGCAGGGGGAGGGGCGGAGAAAGAAGCAGACTCCCCTCTGAGCCGGGAGCGCGAGGCAGGACTTGATCCCAGGACCCTGGGATCATGACCTGAGCTGAAGGCAGATGCTTAACCTATTGAGCCACCCAGGAGCCCCAATTTACTCCATTTTCAAACCAGTGTAAACTAGCCACAAAAACCAAAATAGAATCGAGTGCCTTGATCTTAGATTGGAGCAAGGCAGGGAGTCTGCTGATGACTTGAGAAACTCCAAACAAAGTCCCCATCCTTCATCCGAAATGAAACCCTGCTTACAGAATATTAGGAGATCAATTCATCTCTCTCTTTGGATGAATAATTTATATTTTTGTATTAAATAAAATGTAAAAAGCTACCAAATATGTTCAATGGAAATAGTTCAAAAACACTGAAGTTCATACCACCTAAGTGTCCAGTAGAAGCTTGGGACCAATTCTAATTTTCATTTAAAAAACAAATCACCGGGCGCCTGGGTGGCTCAGTTGGTTAAGCGACTGCCTTCGGCTCAGGTCATGATCCTGGAGTCCCTGGATCGAGTCCCGCATCGGGCTCCCTGCTCGGCAGGGAGTCTGCTTCTCCCTCTCCCACTCCCCATTTGTGTTCCCTCTCTCGCTGTGTCTTTCTCTGTCGAATAAATAAAATCTTTAAAAAAAAAAAAATAATAAAAAACAAATCACCATCATCAGGACACAAACAGTTCCTGGGAGGATACTTCAAATTATAAAATTGTGATTAGTTCTACTTATTTCAGTATGGATAATTGCATACATATTCATATGTTTTAAAGTAGCTTTTTTATTCTGTCATCTGACTCACCATTTACATAAAGGTATTTTCTAAATTAAAGCCATCTGTGGGAAAGGCTGGGAATCTGGAATTCTGATTATTGTTTAAATGTTTTATTTTTTTTTCCTGGATCCCACTTTACTCATTAACAACTTGACGTTCTCAGGGTGGAATGACAGCGTAAGGAGACCTCTTGCCACTACATTCCTATCTTTCCATTCCCGTCACTGAAATTAAAAGGAATGCTATAGATTGGTTTCAAGTATATTTCATGTTTGATAACAGAAGTTTTGAAAATATTTTTTCATTTTAATTTTATTTTCTCTTTGCCGAACAGCCTGTGATTTATACTGTGAACAAGTATTTTTCATCATATTTTTCTTTAATAAGTGAAATTTACTTTTATTCCTTTTCTATTTTTTCAATTTTTATATATTATTTTAAATTGTTATGTTAATCACCATACATTACATCATTAGTTTTTGATGTAGTGTTCCATGATTCATTGTTTGTGTATAACACCCAGTGCTCCATTCAGGACGTACATTAGCCAACATATAGTATATCATTAGTTTCAGATGTAGTGTTCAATAATTTATCATTTGCATATAATACTCAGTGCTCATCACATCACATGCCCTACTTAATGCCCATCATCCAATAAATGAAATTTACTTTTAGATTCAAGACCAGATTTTCACTGTGAGAAAAAATTCACTATAATTTTAATCCAGTGATCGTGATCTCCACTAGTGGTTTCTTTAATTCAAAGACAACCTGTGTATCAAATAACATATTAAAAGTAATTGGAGGGGCGCCTGGGTGGCTCAGTCATTAAGCGTCTGCCTTCGGCTCAGGTCATGATCCCAGGGTCCTGGGATCGAGCCCCACATCCAGCTCCCTGCTCCGCGGGAAGCCTGCTTCTCCCTCTCCCACTCCCCCGCTTGTGTTCCTGCTCTCACTAACTCTCTCTCTTTGTCAAGTAAAAAAATAAAATCTTAAAAAAATAATAGTAATAATTGGAAAAACAGAAGGCACAAATTATGATAAAAGGCATCTGTTTTTTGCCCTTCATTACTACTCAAGTTGACCAGAAAATATAAATAAAATAATATTAAACAACCTATGGGAGAAAGAAAGGAGGGAGGAAAAAAAAAAAGAGAGAAAAATCAGAGTTAGGAAACATGGAAGACTAAACCAGTACTTATAATCCATATCTCGCTAAAAACTGAAAACACATAAAACATGCTAGATAAAATATAACATATGAAATGTTAAATATATAGTCAAGTTCAAAAGACAGAAAAATGCCCCAGTTGGTAGAAAGGAAGAGAGAACCTAAGCCAGCCAGTGGTGACTTCAGAGGACGCAGAAGCTCTGGGGCCTGGGATATTCAGTTCTGATACCCATGCATAGTCCAGAGGGATAGTCTCAGCTTCCACTCACCAAGACGTCAGCAACAAGCTGGAAACTTTGAAGTACTTCCTCCTTTGAACTATTTCCCACACCCAGTAGTAGTACCAGCAATAGTACTATGGTACTGAATTTGTTAATTTCATTTGGATTTAAGTGGACTGGAGATAGGATTGAGTATTTTAGATCCTATTTAGACTAGTCTCCCACATATCAGTGTTGGATATTTTTTTTTCAGTGTTTTTCCTAAACTTTGAAATAAAACATATCTTTAAGTTCTGAATCATTTTATACTACTGTTATGGACTGAATTATGCCCCATACCAAATTCATATGTTTATACCCTAACCCCTTGCTCTAACCTCAGAATGTGACTGCATTTGGAGATAGGGTGTTTAAAGATGTAATTAAGTTAAAATGAGGCCCTTATGCTGTGCCCTAAATCCAATATGAATTCTTGTAAGAAGAGGAAATTGGGACATGCATGGGAATGCTGTGTCTTCATATGGTTTTTTTCTCTGTATGTGGCCATCTGCAAGCCAAGAATAGAGATCTTGGAACACACAAAACCTGCTGATACCTTGATATTGAACTTTTAACCTCCAGAAGAGTAAAATAAATTTCCATTGTCAAAGCCATGTAGTCTGTGGCATTTTGTTATGAAAGCTCTAGCAAATTAATATAATTACCTAAGTGAAATTGGAGAAAAGGTGCATAATGAAACCATGCATAGGTAACTTGACTCTTAAATTTGTTTACAGTGATTTCTTACATCAAAGGATTTATAAAATTTTATTGAATCTTCATTTTCTATCATTCTTCTAATATTGTCCAAATGTATCTTGTTTTTTTCTTTTTTCTTTAGACTTGGAGCTTTCTGCTATTTTAGGAATGCTTCGCTATTCCAAAAAAGTAGTAAAGATCAGTGTGTATTCTAGGTAAACTTCGGAGCTTCTGGCCCTGAGAAAATCCTTGCCTTAACTGAAACTCTTCTTATAAAAAGTTAGTAAAAGGCTCTGAATTTTTCTCAAAGAAAGGAAATATTTTTCACAATTGACAGGAAGTTAACGAACACATTACCAGGAGTTTTATAGACTACAAAGAACTTCCACGTGTCTCACATTATGTGAACACCTCAAGCCGTAAATGAAAACAATGGCACCAAACTCCTTAGGAAGGAACTTAGAGTTCTGGATATTTTATGTGCATAATTTCATTAATTAAGCCTTATCATAACTATGATATAGCTTGTATATCTCCATTTGAACAATGACGATTCTTAGTGCCTTATCTCTCTTTGCATTTACTGCCTGAAGAAGTTGCTTTGACAGAATTAATCTTTTATCTCCTCTTCTCAGTTAGTGCCAGGAATGTCCCCAAAATGAGCTGCTTCGCTTTTGTTTATGAACAAAATGAGAGGACTAGAGGTTGTGTCCTCATCCTTACTGTACCTACTCATTTTTATTCCTTCCACTTAAAATAAGAACTTAAAAGGTGAGGAAATAGAAATCTATTTCAGTGAGGCATTCTATTTTTCCTTGGTTCATGTTGTATAAAATCATAGCACTAATGTGGTATAATCAGAGCTATTCATCAATAAGAATTAACTTGGGACTTTTAAAGTATATGTAAACTCTTTTGAATTTGTAGCCACAGTTATAAATACTTAGGACCGTAAAAAGGAATAGATAATAGTAGCTAATACCTGTGGAGAATGTGTTATGTCAGGTAATGTATTAGGCATATTATTTGCATTATTTCAATTATTCCTAATATAATAGCAATTAATAATAGTGAGCAATTATTTAGCTATTATAATATGCAAAGTATTGTGCTAAGTATATGCCATATATTTTCAATTAAAGTATACATTTTGGAATCAGGACTTGGAATTTTATGTGAAAAGAGTAAAAGAAAATCCAGTTGAATATTTCCAAGGTAATTTTAACAATACAAACTGTAAAATATATATATATATATATATATAATTTTTATAATTGAATTTCATTGAATTTTTCATGTAATTTAAAAAGGATTTACCACATATTCTTTCCACTTTACTGTTTAGAACCATTCTTAGAATTAATTTATAATATTTATTTGAAAAATACTGAATGAAATTTTGGCACACTTATGTTTTAGGCTTAGACTGTTGACTCTGTTTTTTTAAGATTTTATTTATTTATTTGACAGAAAGAGAGACAGTACAAGAGGGAACACAAGCAGGAGGAGTGAGAGAGGAAGGAGCAGGCTTCCTGCTGAGCAGGGAGCCAGATGTGGGGCTTGATCCCAGGACCCTGGGACCATAACCTGAGACAAAGGCAGACCCTTAACCGACTGAGCCACCCAGGCACCCTGACTGTTGACTTTTTTTTAATGAATAGGCTTTATGGCAAACAAATATATTAAACATAAATGTAAGTTTATATGTATCATTTTTACTATTTTTGTGTTGCTATTTTCAGTAACCTAGGCACAACTTTATGCATCTGCATATTGTGTAATGTGTTGAATACCCATATATATGAAATATAAACACAAGAGTCTATATAATTGTACATCTGAAACTAATAGAATACTGTATGTTCATTACACTGGAATTAACATAAATTAATTAATTTTAAAAAGTGGATATAGATCTTAATGATGAATTACATGGAATACTCTAATAAGAGTCTTTTAGTCTGGAGGTAAATTGTACCTCAGTCCCAAAAGTGAATTTACCTGATAAACTGGAATGAAATTCAGAAGCAAGATATTATAGTTATATGCATCTATGAATTTTATTTCTTGAGGTAAATTTCAGATGCCTTTGGAAAATACGATTTAATTAAAACAAATAGTCAAACTTAGATTTTACAGTGAATTGTATGAGATTCAATGTAAGAGAATCCCATAAGAATCTTTTTTTTTATCTTGACTCAGTAAAATAATAAAATTAGAGATAACGAGAAGTTCACCAACTTCTGAGTCCTACTGTCCTGAAGTATCTCACAATAAAACCCTTCCTTGAATAATACCTATATTTCAAAATCATGAAAATTAAAAATCCCCTATTTTATTTTTTAGTAAACTCAGTCATGTTGTGGAAATTGAAATAATATAGAAATGACTTTAGCTATAAGAGGAGAGATGTATCTACAATTAATTTTTATCATGGAAGTTGAATGATACGAATTAAAATCTGTGTCTGAAGATAGTGAATGAGGCTCTGAAGAATATTTCTAAAGTAAGCAGTTTAAATAATTTACTTTTATCCTTTCATTTCAGTAATTAAGAAGTCACCGCAAACTCATTCATGTTGTTGATTAACTAAAAAGACATGAGAGTCCTTTCACTGTGTGGCTTCCATCAAAGCTTTAGAAAGAACTACAGAGATGAGATTTCCTAAAGCCGGTGAAAAAGGTGTAAAACTTAACTTGTATGAAGAGAAATCCCTGTATCTAATTTTTTGCCTGCTTGGCTCTTTTCACCATGACAAAGAAGCACCTTGCAAAGCAAATATATTTCATATTAAAATTAACATGTGTCATAATGAAATATGGAGAACTATAAAAGGATCATGTTATTTTACAGGTCTTCAATATGACAACAACTATTCTTGGAACTGAACATAGAGTTTGGACCACATCCGCATTCATTACTTTTAATAATTAAGTAATTTAGACTGAGGTTGTATTAATCAAACTTTAAGTGTTCTGAAATTAAATTATTTCGAAAAGCATCATTGTACTTTCTGACTGCCATTTGAATGATTCCCTTCATCCTACAAAATGTTAAGCATTATCTTTAGATAATCAGGATATTAAAAGAAAGATTCAGGTGATGGTTGATAAAAGAAACCTCATAATGTATCTTAAATTGGGATATGAATAATTGAAGTGTGGGGGAGTAGAGATAAATCAATCCAAAAAAAGGCCATAAAGATGTGTTTATCAGTTCAAAAATTTGTGAACTAATATTGCGTGTTTTGGTGTATCTGATTTGGCATAACAAATCCTGGTATCAAAGAAGCAATAGCATAGTCACTGGTTACAATCCATGCTCTTGATGAAAGATTTATAATCTGCTTTTCATCATGTAGGGGATATGCATTGAAAGAATCACTCAGTCGCCATGAGCAGAAATAATCATTCACTCTGCAAATGAACATTAACACCGGGAGTGCTACATATGAGCAAATGATAACAATTGTTATTATATTTACTTAGTAATTATGCTGTACCAGGTATTGTTGTAATACTTTATTTCAACAATTTGTCTCACAATAATCCTATGAGTGTAGTTACACATATTATGCCCATTTCATAGATGAGCAAAAGGAAACAAAGACTACATTGCTCACCCAGGATTGGGGAGCTTAATTATACTGCCAGAATTTCAACTCAAGAAGTCAGTTTTCCGTGTTTGTAATCTTACTCAGGTCTCTACGCTCCCTTATCCTTAACACTTGTACAGCCTCCTGAAGCAGCAGAATGATCCCACTAACTACCAGTGGGACAATGAACTTTGAAACCTGCTCCCAAGCACTGCTATCAAGCCTTGCCAGACAGCTCCGCTGAAGCTGGTTTTCTTCCCTGTATCAATAACCTGTCTTTCTCAGCCAAGTATACTCATAGTGGCAAACAAACTAGCTCCAGTTGAGCTAGGATTTTCTGCTCTCACCAACCACTCCTGATAGATCCCAGAACCTTCTTCAACCTGTTCTACTATTGAAGACTTGGATTATGAAGGTCCTGGCTTGTTTAGCAGAGATTTGTGTCACTGAACATATTCTGGGAAGATGGTGTGGGTAGGGCAGGTCATTCTGCCCAGAGAGTTCTCTGAGACAACTTCTCTGAGACACACCTTGGCCAGTGACCTTCATGAAAGGCAGATGCTCTGATAAAATACCCAACTAAGGTTGATGCGATATGGGAGTGCCTCCCCAATCCTGGACACAAGTGAGCAGCACACCAGTTTAGTTGGATATTACAACTTACAGGAATGACCTTGCAAAAATCGAGATTGTACTTCTTCCAATCGTTGGCATGTGAGTACTTGAATATAAAACTGAAAAGCAGGGTATTTCACTTATAAAGAGATAAGAAGAAAGAATATTTATCAACTTAATTGCGAAGCAGCAAATGGTAGAACAGTACAACATTGCTTACTTTTATAAAAGATGAGGATATATTATATATTGCAATTAAAAATGAAACAGATGATCACAGAAATCAGTAATGCACAAGCTAACTCACTTCTCATTTAATTGAATAAAGTAAAATAATGAGGCCAGTGAAAATGCTAGTATGACATTTAAGATTTGAGCTTTGTTGATTTTGCCAACACTTTACATTCTATTGAAGATTTGTTGGCTCTACCACCTGGCCTAACTACTGAACTTGTGTCAGCCAGAAGGATGAGAAAATGAATCAAATAAATGAGACAATGTAGACAGTGTTCAAATGAGTATCTAACTCTCCCTCCTTGCAAAATGCTGAGTTACACAAATGACAAGACACAAATCACCTGACTCTGCTGAAAGAGAAGTAGGGGAGTGTAAGGCATTTTAGAAATCTTTCTAGCCATAATTTTTTTCAGTTAGATTCTGACACTTGAACAGATAAATTCATGTTATCTGAAAATTCACTTATGTAGAATATCTTCCTTCTTAAATATAATATACATTATTATTATTATTCAATGATATAATTCTTTCTAGTTTTGATCTTAATATACATAAATTTTGATGGACTATGAAACATATACTTCACCCTCTGGTTGTCTATTTTCCTATCCTACTTTCAAAGACTAAATAATTTTGCTTTTGAAATAACAGAGGGGAGGGTAGCTATAGGGGTCATTATGTTATCTAAAGAGACCAGGATAAGCTAAAATTGCAACAAAAGAAATATACAAACATTGTCTAAGTCTCTTTGGATGAGTTTACAAGGTCTTCGAGTCTATTTCCAAGGATGCTAAACAGCACAAGTTACAGACAAAATCTTTCCACTTCAAATTTCCTGAACTCTTGTTATTTAAAATAGTTGGCAAAAAAGTAGCCACATATATGAATTTGATGTATATTACATCTTTACTTATAGACAAATATTGACACCTTTATAATATGTACAAATATTTCCGTACTTAAACATTCAGATGTTTCATCACCCATAGAAATACTGGCATTCTGACTAGACCCTGACAACACCTGAAAAGTAATATAAATTGAACAAGAAGCATGACAGTTTTAGTGGGTGTTTTAGGCTCCATGACAGTTACATAATAGGTCAGCTTCACATATTACTTTTAGCAGGTTTTACGTTTCAGAGTTAGTACAAGTAATGCCTTGATGAAACTATGTGTGATACTCTGATGTTATAAAATTTTACTTAACAATTATCTTGATATTTGATGTTTTTTCCTATCAATTTTCCTATTAATATTCTATGAACTAATGAAGTCAACTAAACTTGCATGGTAAATTACAATTTATTCCATTATATTGAGGTAATAAAAAACAGTCTTTTATATTGTTTATATTAATTTAGCAAGTATGATTTCTCTAAATCTAAAAGGCAAAGAAAAATGTTGGCTACATTTCATTAATTCCCAAAGGACATAATTCTGATTATATATTTCATTATGAGACAGTCACAACATACACTGCTTCTTGTGACATACGCTATATATGATCATTTTCAATGCATATACATGAGAAGCTGTGAAAACGTGATATTGTAGAAATAGGAGCTACAGTTAAAGAAAAACTAATATGCAATAAACTTTCATCTACTACACGGTATTCAAGTTTTTGTGGAACAGTGTAATCCTAAAAAGAAAGTGGGTCTGGACCTATATAACCTATGTTCATTTATTAGATATATTACTAATTAATCTGGATGTGCAGTTTCTCTAATATACTTTCTTTGTAAAATAGGCATAAAAAAGACTCACTTTATGGACATCAGAAACTATCTTTTGGGTGGCTGGAGAAATCTATGTTTCTGCCTGCTGTCATGGCGTCCTGTCTAGTTTCACATATTTGGACCAGGTTTTTAAACAAAGGGTTATTAGTAGTAACTGCATTAAAACAATCTAAAATGATTTGGCATTTCCTATGAATAAATGAACTTTGTACTAACAGGTTCTGTGCAGTGGTCTGTGAGACACACGTGCCTAAAACAGCTTTTACTTTAACGCACCAGGGCTAATTGTGAATGATGACCCATGGCAACACATATCTCTTTTCCTGACCCTTTCTAAATGCTCTGCACTTTAAAAGACACCATGGAGGCCACATGCTGATAAAACAAAACATACACGGATATGTACTCTCTCTGGTCTCCAGTAATGGTGGGCAGGGGTCTGATGCACATATGCAGTTATCTGCAACCCAAGGGTCAGGGGATAAGCTAAGCAGTCAGGCTGCCCACTGGAGTGGTCAGTGGGAAAAGTGTAAAATTACAGATTACTCAAAATAGATGAATGAAGTAGGGGACAAATTATAGAGACACATGAAAAAGAAACTAATATGAACAGAACACATAAGATTCAGGATGGGTATCTTCCTTCCATATGGCTTATTCTTTTACTGTAAGATCTAAATCTGTATTTGTTTGGGTCGCCTGGGTAGCACAGTCAGGTTGAGCTTGGGACTCTTGGTTTTGGCTCAGGTCGTGATCTCAGGGTGGTGAGATCGAGCCCTATCTGTGGCTCCCTGCAGGGAGTTCAGCAGGGAGTCTGCTTGAGATTCTCTCTCCCTCTCCTTCTGCCCCTCCTGCTCATGCTCTTGCTCTCTCTCTCAAATAAATAAATTTTTAAAAAAGATAAATCTGTATTTATTTTATTGCTTGGTTACACATTTTAAAAATTACAATCATCCATTTGGCATCAATAAGTTAAATACGTCCATGTTCAGTGAAAGAGAAAGTATGAAATTTTATTTACTGAGAAAGGTGGTGATGAATATAAAACTTGCACAAAATATTTGTCCGACATCTGCCATGGGTTTGACAATAATGTCACATGGAAAATGTAAGACCAAAATTTGTAGGAGAGGCATTAACATCTACTTAAAAGTTGTCAGTTGTTTTTAAGGTTATGTCCCAAGACTGCCTGTAAAGTATGCAGCCACAAAAGATAGATTTAGATATATTCCTTTGTGAGCAAGTCTGTATTAAAAAAAAAAATTCTTCTAAATGAAATACAGTTTATTTTACAATCTCTGATATATGTACAAAAGGTGAAGCAATGGTAGTCAATTACTGACTTATAATAGGAAAAGATCTTGCCAGTTAAATGAGCAAATGCAAAGTTAAAACTTGTATGGCTCTTCAGGTCGCCCCCTCGATGTTGTGCCTTGAGACTCCTCACTTGCCTCATGCCAGTCCCAGCCCTGGTTGTTATGTGTTTCAAACAGAAAATTTGCTAATTCCAATTAGGAATTCAAGATTTTCATCCAGTCCATGGTATCAAAAATTTCAAAAATTCAATCTCAACATGAAAGTTAAAGTTGTGTATATAATAATAACATGCATGTAAGTTTAGGTGGATTATATTATAGGAGCAAAAGTAATATTCTTCTGAATTAAGAATGTAATTAGAATCAGTTGTGGTGCACACATAATTCATAATCACGGTCTACATAAACTATGATATTCTACCATTTAAAATAAAAAAGTATTGTCAATTTTGTAAGTGTCTTAACATATAAACTGAGTTACTGACTATATTTTTTTTATTGGTAATCAAGTTTATGTTCAAGCTAACCCTGAGTACAAAAAAGAATTAAAAATTTAAAACATGGCAATGCATGCACATTTTTTCTTTGCCTTTATCAAACAGATTTTAAAATATGCCCTTGGGGCGCCTGGGTGGCTCAGTTGGTTAAGCGACTGCCTTCGGCTCAGGTCATGATCCTGGAGTCCCAGGATCGAGTCCCACGTCGGGCTCCCTGCTCAGCAAGGGGTCTGCTTCTCCCTCTGCCCTCTTCCCTCTCGTGCTCTCTGTCTCTCATTCTCTCTCTCAAATAAATAAATAAATAAATCTTTAAAAAATAAAATAAAATAAAATAAAATATGCCCTTGAAGGACTATTTATCTTTTAAAAATACGATACAAGTGAAAATGTAGCAAGTACCACGGAAAAGCTTATGTGTGATTTACTGCTGCCTAAAATATTACCACAAAACTTAGGATAAAACAATAGGTATTTATCAGCTTATAACTTCTTTGGACCACAAACTAGGCACAGATTAGCTGGGTCCTCTTACACCCTACAATCAAGATGTTAGTTAGCTATGTCTCATTTTCAGACTGAACTAGGGAAAGATTTACTTCCAAACCCCCTGCTTTTTGGCACAACGGGGTTTCTTGGAGGAGATTGCATTAATGGCTCCAGTCTTAGCTGAAGGCCACCATCAGGTCCTGACTGTGTGGGCCCCTATGGCAGGGAAGCTTATTACATCAATGCATGAAAGCCAAAAAGACAGTTGAGAGATTCTGCTAGCAAGGGTAAGTCACTATCTTATGTAACCTAATTATGAGAATTACATGCTGAAACTTTCCCCATAGTCTCCTGGCTAGAAATGAGTGTCTATGTCAGCCCACACTCACTGGCAGAGGGTTCCATGAATGGTGTGAGTTTCAGGAGATGGGTATGATTGAGACACAGCTTAGAGTCAGCCTGCCACGACTTAACTACATTCTATTTAAGGATCTGCTTAAAAAAACGTGGAACAGAAAAGAAAGAAACAAGAATGGGGAAAAAAAAAAAAAAAAAAAAAAAGAAGGCCAGGAGAAAAGAGGAGATGATGGGGGAGAAAAAGAAAATAAGATAAAAGAATAAAGACAAAGGAGAAAAAAAAAATGGGAAATGAAAAAAATGAATGGAAGTGCGGGCGCTTGGGTGGCTCAGTCAGTTAAGCATCTGCCTTCGGCTCAGGTCATGATCTTAGGATCCTAGGATTGAGCCCCAAGTTGGGCTCCCTGCTCAGTGGGGAGCCTGCTTCTTCCTCTCCCTCTGCTGCTCCCCCCCACTTGTGTTCTCTCTCTCCCTCTCTCTCTGTGTCTCTCTCAAATAAATAAACAAAATCTTTAAAAAAAATGAATGGAAGGGAGTACAATTAAAGTTAGGTAAAGAAAACAATGAATAATTGAATTTTAAAGCCTCTTACCGAGGCTGAAACAGCATGCATTGAAAAAATAGGTTATTTATCTTATAAAGTTGTGGAATAAAGTCACTAAAAAATCAATTAGCCCTCACTCAAAATGGAAAAGGCAGTGGAGAATATTTTACAAGTAAATAAATGTTCCTCTACTTGTATAATAATGGAGGAAAGTGTATTTGATAACCATCATAACCATTATTTTTAAAAACTGGAAAAATAGATTGTTTTTCCTGAAAAAAAAAAAAAAAAGTTTGGTCATGGTTCAGGAGGAATAACTTTTTCCAAGACTTATAAAAAAGTGAAGAGGGGCGCCTGGGTGGCTCAGTCGTTAAAGCGTCTGCCTTCGGCTCAGGTCGTGATCCCGGGGTTCTGGGATCAAGCCCCGCATCAGGCTCCCTGCTCCGCGGGAAGCCTGCTTCTCTCTCTCCCACTCCCCCTGCTTGTGGTCCCTCTCTCTCTGTGTCTCTCTCTGTCAAATAAGTAAATAAAATCTTTAAAAAATAAATAAATAAAATAAAATAAAATAAAATAAAATAAGTGAAGATTTGTAAGTCAGGTGTGTATGTTCTTTCTTTGTTCATAGTTTAATTTCAGAATTTCATGTATATGAATGGTTACACTGTAGGTAGTCTAGATATACATTTCTTCAATATTTTAATTACATGGTTCCTGGCAAATATTTGATTTATTCAGCGTAGCTTTGAAAGAGATATGCTGAGCCTTGTTCCCACATGCAAAAATAAGAAAATGAATAATTATTTCAGGGTACTAAGAGAATTAACAATAAAATTGTTGGTACTTTGTTGAACTCTTAAGGAATGTTTACTAAATATCCATTGAATGCATGGATTATTAGTCTTATATGGAGTTATGCAAGCCCCATATCAATCTGCATTTGAAGGAAAAATCTAGTTTTTAAAATTTTGATCTTATCATCAAAGTCAATTTTCAGTTGTAAAAAAGTCCTTTTTAAAATTGTGTTGTTTTTTTCTTTCACTGTATACTGAAAATTTTGAAAAGGGCATTAAAAGATTGTCAAGTTCTTCCTTTACTCATCAGCTACTCATAGGGAAAATCTGTGAGTTACTCATCAACTACTCATGGAGAGACCCTATGCATTAGGCCCTTTCTTGTCTCTGAACGAAGCAGAGAAGGACGTTCCAGTGTACCTCACAGAGGTGACTTTCCTGCCCATGTGTAGGCATATATAGTATGAACACACATAGACTCTTCTTAGAATTATCTTTATAATTTTATCTCTACCTTTATGTCATAATTTATCATGTACATTAATAAGAAACTTTATAGCATATTGATGATATAAACATTCTTAGATTGCTTCATAATATACCTTACTAGTTGTTTATTTTCTGTAGCCTCAGAGATTTATTTCTGCATTTTATTCTACACCTTGTTTCCCAATTTCTGCAGAATCAAAATGTCTTAGATGTAATGCTCTGGACAAAACAATACAGCTAGAAATCAAATCAAATTGTAATTCCCACAAAGGTAAGTCACGCGAAACAGAAGGAGAATAAATGGCATGCTAGCAATTTTTGCAATAATTTTCCCCCTTCAATTAATCAGACACTCAATTGGCTTGAAAAAAATATGTATCATCTAAGACAAGTCATCTGTCTTGGCTGGCACCTAAAGTAGATGGGCCGTTCTTTACCTCATAGCACTTCTACTATATAAACCTAAAAGTACAAAATGGAATTCTGGACACACAAGGTTAAAGAAAAGCAGAGTCAGGTTTCATCTTCTGCAATAATGTTAAATGGTCAAGGTGAGGAACAAAAAGTAATATCCATGTTTTGTGAAGTGTACAAGAAATGTGAAGCGGGATGTCAAGAATGATGAATATAATAAAAATCCTCTCATAGAAAGAACTTAGTCTACACAGCATTTTCAACAAATAAATCACACATTCTTTTCTGCTCTTAGATCAAGCAGTGAGTTAATAATTTGCAGTAGGGTTAATTTGACACTTTGAGCGGATGTGACCACGTATTTGGCTGAATTTGGTTGTTTGAAAGGAAAGGGATTTTTGAATCAGTTCTAACAAAGCCATTGTTTGTATATAGCTTGGATTTGGTGATACGGACACATTTGAGATATAAGACAGTTTATCCTGGAGGCTCCACCTTCCTGTCCCTGTGAATTAGAAAGTCCCTTGGTGACTCAGGAGACATTAAAGAAAAAAATTCCAATTTGTTTTAATAACCAGGTGTGCCTTCAGGGAGCATTTGAAAGTTGAACAAGCATGGCAATGGAAGCGGCCTCCTACTCGTCCCTGAGGTTATCATTCAAAGCACTATGTAAATGAGACACCAAGGAAGATGGTAGACGAGGAGAGAAGAATGAAGAAGAGGTACAGAGAGCAGTGCACATTAAAGACCAAGAGCCTCTAGTTTAGGTTCTAACACTTTGTTCTACCTTCCAGATACATGTTCTACCTTCTAGATAGACTTTGTTCTACCTTCCAGATATTTCTGCCTTTGGGTCCCGCGACACATCCCTACAACCTTATGGTAATATTTTCCTTTTGCCATAAGTCTGGTTGTTTTTGTGCCTTTTACCTACAACCCAAAGAATGCTAAATAATATTCAGTTTCATTAATATTTCACTGGGTGTTCTGATATTATTTTTGTGAAATTAACTCAGAAAAAGCCTTAAATTTGATAATATAAACACCAATTCATATTTCCAAATCTAAATTTTGCATAATATAAATATTAATTTAATAAATTTTAGAATAGTATATTGTATACCAAATATACAACACTACATAAAATATAAAATAAATTAGTTTTAAATTAATTTGGGTTTGAGGTTGTTTATAATGGTATATTCTGAGAAACTGTTACCAAGACAATCACGAATGGGTTTCTAGAGAAACACCCTCAGTTCTTTTTCTAGGACATAGCTCTTCTCTATGTGCAAGCTCTCTGGTTTAGCACATGTTTGAATGGTTACTTTGAGGGTTGAATGCTCACATTCGACCCATGAAATTAAATGAATCTTGGGTGGTGCAGGGGGTTATGTGTAAGTTCTACTTAATTATGACTCTGGGAACCCTTAGATGTAATTTCAGATTTTACCATACAATAAGACGATCTCCTTGGAGTCCATGATTAAAATGTTTGATTGTTAGGCAAAAGCCAAATTCATTTTCTAGTTCATTGACAACGCATGCAGATGTGTCTCCCTATGTCTCCTATTCAAATCTTACTTGTCTTGATTAAAGGATGGGGAGAATTAGCAAAAATCTTACTGCTTAATAGAAAAGTGAAAAACATCTAGGGTAAATATGATCCATTTTTTAAAATTATATGTGAATGTAAATGTACAGTTATAGTATTAACGTTGAATGAATTTTTTTATATATACATAGTTTACCTGATGCCCCTTCAAAATAATGTCATCATAATTTATTTGAGGAAAACTGAGGCTTCATGTCCATATCTCTGTCTGCATCTCTTTTCTGTTCTATTTACATTATTACACTTAGGAATGCAGGATAAGATTTGGGAGAAAAGAAGGATAGTAAGTTAATGACAGATCTGAGTGAGCTGCAGTTTCGTGCACAATTTGGGTTTTTGACATTTGTTGAGGTATATTGGCAGGAGCTGTTTAGAGAAAGGCTTGCTGTTTGATGTCATGTTCTGGCCTGAAATTGTCATGGGTTAAAGTAAAGAGCTATCATAACCGTGAGTATTAGAAATACCCCTGTTGGGTTTATGCTAAGTAGTTTGAAAACTATCACACATCCATTTATTGTACGAACAGAATCAGTATTTCAAAAATCTGACCACTCTACTTGCCTTGCTATGAAACAAACAAACAAACAAACAAACAATTTCCTACATTAGTCAAGAAAATCCTTTCCATCCCACTCCAGGAGACATTTTCAATGTTAAAATGGTAATCTGTGGTAATCTGGAATCCAGAAAGTAAGGGAAGGGGTAGGATGTTGGTGACTCCTTTTTCTTCTATTGGTGGGTAGGGTGGTAAAATAAAGAAATATATCTAAATGTACAGTTTCCTCAGGATACTCTAGGAAAGAATTCATTCTCCCTGGAAGAAGAGATTAGGATTCTCTTTAAGAAGAGATTTAAGATTAGGACTTAAAACCAGAAGCAGGAGAGAGGGTTTTCCTTGAGGTATAAAGAGAAATTTCATGTTTTCTAAGGGCACTTGGGTCGCAAACTGCCACCTGTGAAATAGATATTGGTTAGACATTTGACTCTGGGCAGAACTTCTTGATCCTACTGACCCGAGAACCTGCTGATAGCTACAATAGTGGACTGAAGTGCTTACATTCTGGGTGGTCGGGAGGAACCTGCCACTTTTGCCCAGAAGAAATGGACCATGTATGTAAGCATAATACTTAGCATTAATAAACTTTGAATTTACAATGTCTTTAAGTACATGAAAATATAGGATAATCACAACTAAAACCTGAATTGATGTTCTGCAGCATCAGAGAGAATAAATAGCACTTAATACTGAATAAGTACAAAAAGGAGTGGAAAAATAAAATAAGATGAAACACAGAGAGAGGCAAACCATAAGAGACTTTTTTTTTAAAGATTTTATTTATTTATTTGAGACAGAGAGAATGAGAGAGAGAGAGAGCACATGAGAGGGGGGACGGTCAGAGGGAGAAGCAGGCTCCCTGCCAAGCAGGGAGCCCGATGCAGGACTCGATCCAGGGACTCCAGGATCATGACCTGAGCTGAAGGCAGTCGCTTAACCAACTGAGCCACCCAGGCGCCCAGCAAACCATAAGAGACTCTTAATTCTGGGAAACAAACTGAGGGTTGCTGGAGGGGTGGTGGGTGGGAGGATGGGGTGATGGGCATTAAGGAAGGCACTTGATGGAATGAGCACTGGGTGTTATATGCAACTGATGAATCACTGAATTCTACCTCTGAAACTAATAATACCATATATGTTAACTAAATTGAATTTAAATTAAAATTTTTAAAAATAAACATAAAAAAAATTTAAAAAGGATGGAAAGTAATAGGGAAATACTAAGAGACTTGTATCATATGGCAGATGTAACAAGAGGTCATGGAGGAAGAAGTTCCAGAATGAGAAAGGAATGAAGAAAAGGAAAATCAAGTAAAAGATGAATTTTCTCTGAGTCTGGAGATTTAAGGTACTTATCAAGTCCCAGAGAAGATTAATGAAAAATGACACACAATACAGAATACCCTGATACAGATCCTCAATTCAAACAAAAGAAATAAAAAGTCCTTAAGGTCATTGGAGTAGAAGGAAAAGTTTTCCTAAAAAAAGTAGAAAATCTGCACTACGGGACTTCTCATCTACATAACAGTAATTGAAGGACATCCGTGGGGGATGGAAATAAGGTTTCTGCTGTTCAAAAAGGCTATACTGTTACAATTCCAATTATAACAGCCAATTGTTGTAATTGTTATAATTCCATATTTAAACTAAAAAGGAAGCTAGTATTAAATACTGGAAAACTTGGAGCTTGTGTTTTCCATGTGTCTTTGGACAACACTAGGGGAAGTATTTTAATTTAGTAGCTATAGAATCAAAACAGAGTTGTTAAGAAATGGAAACAACCATGTAAGAAACCGTGAATTTTATATTTTTAAGTACACATTTTAGTCAATAAAACAATTAGAATTTTTCATACAATTATTATTTAAAAGTTATTGAACTAGAGGAGTTACACTCTTAGTAAATACTTAATAGTCTAGGCTTAAAAGCAGGTGAGAGAAAAGATTAGATAGATGGATAGGTAGGTAGGTAACTAGGTAGGTAGTTAGGTAACTAGGCTAGCTAGGCTAGATCAATCAGAGCAAAACGTAGAAGTAGGGCAAAGCCTAAGAGATACTAATTTCTCATCCAGGCAGTGGTTGAGGGGAGAGGGTTAGGCAAGTAAATTGTCCTCAGAGAATGTATACACAGGCACAAGCTATTTTGTAACGGAGGCCATGATGGCCTTAAGATTCTCCTTGGCTTGACTGAACTTTAGACAAGTTTCTTCCTGATTATAGGCCCCCTTGCCTCCCGTTTTTTATTTATTTATTTATTTATTTTTATTTTTTTAAAGATTTTATTTATTTATTTGACAGAGAGAGACATAGCGACAGCAGGAACACAAGCGGGGGGAGTGGGAGAGGGAGAAGCAGGCTCCCCGCCAAGCAGGGAGCCCGATGTGGGACTCGATCCCAGGACCCTGGGATCATGACCTGAGCCGAAGGCAGACGCTTAACGACTGAGCCACCCAGGCGCCCCATGCCTCCCGTTTTTTAGAACACTTACTTTAGAAAACCTGCAGTTGCAAATTCTTTCCCTATCTCTTTGAGACATAATTCTTCTCCCAGCCTCTTGCTAGGGTCACAACCAGGAGGAGCACCTTTCTTAAAGACCTGGGAGCCACTCCTTTGAAGCGTAATCATCGAGAAAGATGGACTTGTTAAAAATCTCTGGGAATCTCATGTATAGCATGGTGATTATAGTTAACAATACTATACAATATAATTGAAAGTTGCTTAGAGAGTATTATCTTCGATGTCCTCACCACATAAAAGAAATGGTAATTACGTGACAGGATGGAGGTGCTAGCTAATCTTATGGTAGCAATCATTATGCAATATATATGTATCAAATCAACAGGTTCTACACCTTAAACTTATGCAATATAGTATGTCAATTATATCTCAATAAAGTTGGGAGGGGAGATATGGCCCCTTCTCCCAGTCTCTGTGGGAAGATAGGAACCTAACTTCAATAAGCATCAATTCTTAAACACAGATGGCCTAATCACACTGACTAATCTCTCTAGAAGTGTCCTGTAGTACTTTTCAATTAGCTCACCCTAGTGCTTAAAAATTCTTCTGCCTTTGTCTTACCAAAGTTGAAATTAGTCTCTCCTTCCTATTGTAATAGTCTTGAGCAAAGCCTTTCTTTCCTGTTCCATTTGATGTAATTTCTGTTTCATTTTCTTTTAATGTATGGATAAAATTTTCAAGGGAAGAAACTTAAATCATGAAAATAATGTGATATTAGATTCACCTCATTCCTGATTAAGACTCTACAAATGAAAGGTACAAGTTTCCTTATTCCAAACATCATCTTTGGTTAAAGATGCAAGTGTTTATTATTATGCACAACAATGCAGAGAAATGGACATCATTTAGTGGAGCCCAAACTGCTACACCGTTTTTGAAAATAAATCTGCAATTTATATCAAAATTACAAATTTATACTCAACCTAGCAATACCACATTTAGTAATCTAGATTACAAAAATAAAAGCATTAATTCCTCTGGGTATATATACAAATATATTTATTAAAATGTTATTTTTGTGGCTAGAACATGCAAATTAACTGTTCCATTCAGTGGCAATGGGTTAATAAATATGTGTTATATCTACATCGTGGATAAGTGCTACTAGCTGAACTAGGATTAATTGAATATGATTTTGGTTTAGATCATGAATATTTTTATTTTTTTTATTTTTTATTTTTATTTTTTAAAGATTTTATTTATTTATTTGCGAGAGAGAGAATGAGAGAGAGAGCACATGAGAGGGGGGAGGGTCGGGAGGGTCAGAGGGAGGAGCAGACTCCCTGCAGAGCAGGGAGCCCGCTGCGGGACTCGATCCCGGGACTCCAGGATCATGACCTGAGCCGAAGGCAGTCGCTTAACCACCTGAGCCACATAGGCGTCCATAGATCATGAATATTTTTATTTTTAAAAAAAATTTATTTATTTATTTGACAGGGAGATAGTGAGAGAAGGAACACAAGCAGGGGGAGAGGGAGAGGGAGAGGGAGAAGCGGTCTCCCCGCGGAGCAGGGAGCCTGACGCAGAGCTCGATCCCAGCACCCTGGGATCATGACCTGAACTGAAGGCAGACGTTTAACGACTGAGCCACCCAGGTGCCCCAGATCATGAATATTTTTAAAGGTGAAACTATTTTCAATTTGTGATGGATACTTGCAAAATCAGACAGGTTTTATTTTGTGGTTTATTTTAACTTGCTGTAATGAATTAAGCTCCAAAGTAGAAAAAAAGTATTAAAACTACTAAACATGAAATATTTCTAAACAAACTATTGGATAGACATGAGTTTGTTGTAATTAATTTGACATCTACATTTTCAAGTACACATGTTATTTGTTTTAGAGAATTTGAGTTTTTATTAATAGAGAAAATTAAGTTGTACTAATCTATTTGAAGAGTGTAGTTCTGACTTAAGAGCTTTCAAATGATTTCAGAAAACTGCTCTCAGTAAACATTTCTCTTTTTTTAAGATTTATTTATTTTTTGAGAGAGAGAGAGCACATATGGGTAGCGGGGCAGAGGGAGAACATCTCAAACAGACTCCCCACGGAGAAGGGAGCCCAACGCCAGATCTCAAGACCCATGAGATCAAGACCTGAACTGAAATCAAGAGTCAGACACTCAAATTACTGAGGCACCCAGGCACCCCCTGCAGTAAACATAATAAGGAATAAAATTTGCTACCTTGTTCAACAGAAAAATAAATATTAAAGACGAGGCAGCAGGACTTCACTCTTATGCATAATACTATGAAAGCATGACCACGGAACAGATAGTTTTATGAAAGCATACAAAATGTCAATACTGCCTTTTGAAAAGCAAATTATTCCATATACTTCTGTTTATGTGACATATGCCTGTGCATGTATGTGTGTGTGTATGTTTCTGAATGAGTTGAGTGATACCAAGTAGTCAAATTATGTGAAGCTTTTAAAAGAATATGTTTATTTACACTGATATCTGATAAGAATACAATCACGATTCAGTACTTTATATGCATTCCTTCCACACTCCTAGATTTGATCTAAGGTAATCAGTAATACACATAGTGAAAAAGTGCTTCCTTACTATGTTTCACCTGCTTTTAAACCTGACTGATGATGCACAAATTGTACTTACATTCATAATTTACCTTCAATTATTAAGTACATTAAATGCAATTAAAATATTTTCCAAACATCATTTTAGATTGCTGGATTGAAGATGAAGATGGGAAGAGATTTTAACGTGGAGATAATAGACTGCTGACTTTAAGTTAAATCATTTAATCTCTGTGTAATTCCTGTTTCTTATCTTCAAATGTGAAATAAATCTTTTAACTAAACATAGATGGGAGATGTTGATTTTAAACAATGAAATTATCCCCTGGTTGTTGGTTGAAAAAAAAGGAAACCTAAAACCTTGTTATTTGGTGTTCAACAACTTATGGCAACACTTCTACTATATCTGTTTACCTAGTTTTATCTTTTTTTGTAAAAATAGTGTTATAAAATCCATTGAATACTGATTCATTCATATGTAAAATATTCTAAAATATTATTTAATGTACGACTAAGATTAGAATCTTTACTTGGAGCTTTTATTGGTTAGAAATTACCAACAAAATTAAATAACCTGGTGTTTTTTTACAGAACAATTGTATCTTTTCTGAGCCCTGACCTTGTCAGCAGTAAAAGGTGTGATACCTATTCCATGGTAAGGCTCTTCGACTTATAGAGAACTGAACCAGAGAATTTATGGAAGAAATATACCATTCCTAAAACAAGGGTTTTATAGGATAGAGAACTTTTAATGGAATCAGGATGTTTTCACATCTCTTCCCAGTTTTCCAAGAATCAATTCCATTTAGTTATTTCCTCCAGTTCAGGTGATCAGGTTTAGGAGAAAAATTTAAACTAACCAAATTTGGGGTGCCTGGGTGGCTCAGTCGGTTAAGTGTATGCCTTTGGTTCAGGTCATCATCCCAGGGTGCTGGGATCGAGCCCCACATTGAGCCCCACATAGAGCCCCACATTGAGCCCCATATTGAGCCCTACATTGGGCTTGTTGCTCAGCAGGGTGCCTGCTTCTCTCTCTCCCTCTGCTGCTCCCCTTGCTTCTGTGCTCACGTGCTCTCTGTCAAGTAAATAAATAAAATCTTTAAAAATCTTAAAAAAAAAATCAAATACAAAATTTATATATATATTTTATATGTATATACAGTTTACATTTTAATATGTACATATGTATAAGTTTAAAATGTACATATATGTATTTGTATATACAACTACCTAACAAAACTTTGCTTATTAATTTTTCCAAAATAATTTACTTTTTTTTTTCTAAAAGCCTATTCCTATTTTGTTAACTTTCATATATACTCTCTGAAGGGAGGGATCTTGTCAACATTTTTTTTTTTCAGTGCTGTCTCTCTAGTGCCTAGAACCTAAGTTCATGACATCCCAAAGGGCTTAATAGGTATTTGTTTACTATATGATTGAATTAAGAGTTTAATGTGTAAAGGAGAATATCGTTGTTTTAACTAGCAATAAAGGAGTATCACTTCAGTTTTCACATTACCTCTTTCTCTAAGAATAATCTAATAAACCATTTCTTTGTAAATCATCATGCATATAATAAACAGTGGGCCATTTAGTTAATATGACATCTGTTTTACTTGCCCCTTTATCCCCTAGCTATTTAGAATTTCCCTTAGATTTTATGATATTTCTGGTTTAAGCAGACATCATATAGCAGAATTTTAAAATAAGCTGGCCCCAGTGGTTGATATTTTATTTTCTGGAAAAATCATTAAATTTAATAGTAGAATATTTCAAGGGAAAAAGACAAGAAACTTCCCTCATTTGTTTGGGGGGCACCAATAAATTTGGAAGTCACTGTCTGTGTTAAATAGTTAATTACTTAAAAGGGCACAAAATTTGTATTAGAACTTTGGTATAATACACATCAAATTCATTTGGTTAGTATGTGATTCAAAAAGAAAAAAAAAAGGAAAATATTATTAAATACAATTTTTGCTGGGTGCCTGGGTGGCTCAGTTGTTAAGCATCTGCCTTTGGCTCAGGTCATGATCCCAGGACCCTGGGATCGAGCCCCACATCAGGCTCCCTGCTCCGCAAGAAGCCTGCTTCTCCCTCTCCCATTCCCCCTGCTTGTGTTCCTGCTCTCGCTATCTCTCTCTCTGTCAAATAAATAAATAAAATTTTTAAAAAAATAAAATAAAATAAATAAAAAATAAATACAATTTTTGCTGTACTGTTTTTATTTACTTTATTTATTTTAAGTAAACTCTATGCCACAGGTGTTGCTCAAACTCACGACCCCAAGATCAAGAGTCACATGCTCTACTGAGTGAGCCATCCAGGCCAACAGTACTGTTTTTAATAGAAATAACTGTGATAGTGTAAAATTACGGTAATATACATTTGATGTTTTCTGTCTTAAAACTAAGAATGTCCTAATTGTACTGGCAACACTGATTGAACTGATTGATTAATTGATTTTATTTATTTATTTTTTAATCTTTTTTTTTTTAAAGATTTTATTTATTTGAGAGCGAGAATGAGAGCATGAGAGGGAGGAGGGTCAGAGGGAGAAGCAGGCTCCCTGCCGAGCAGGGAGCCCGATGCGGGACTCGATCCTGGGACTCCAGGATCACGACCCGAGCCGAAGGCAGTCGCTTAACCGACTGAGCCACCCAGGCGCCCTGATTAATTGATTTTAATTCATCACACACGTCTCAGATTAGGGCACATTGTCATCATTTGTCCTTGAAATGTTTTCCTTTACTTGTTTATTCTTTTATCTTTTTATTTTCTGTCCCTTTCTCCAATCATTGGTAAACATTCTGATTTATTTTAAACTAAGTTTTGTTTGTAGAGAATTTTTCAAAATCCATTTGAACCATGCTTTTTTAACCATGTTTTTAAATTTACATACATAAAGGTTACATATTTACATATCTGTTTATATATAATTGTATACATATGCATGCATGCCATGGATGCATACACACACATATAGATAATTACCTTACTTTTTCAATAAACCCAATGTATTTATATATATACATATGTACACATGTCATATATATAATTACTTTCTTATGTTTTTGATAACTAGCCTTTTTTAAAGTTCTACCCATGTTTCTTTTTTTTTTTTTTAAGATTATATTTATTTATTTGAGAGAGAGAAAGCCCAGGAGCAGGAACAGGGGCAGAGGGAGAAGGAGAAGACTCCCGACTGAGCGGGGAGCTTGATAAAGGGCTCGACCCCAGAACCCTGGAATCATGACCGCAGCTGAAGGCAGACACTTAACTGACTGAGCCACCCAGGCTCCCCTTCTATCCATGTTTCTATATACACAACAATGGATGCATCTGATCTGTTGCTTCATACTGTTGCATAATGCTCCATAAAATGTGGCTACCACATTTGGTCTATCTACTCTTCTTCCAGTGATGGATTCAGGAGCTGAAAGTTTTGAATGAGTTTTTATCTCCAAATATTTATTTTTATTTATTTTTTTCTCCAAATGTTGACCTAAATTCCACAGAGTACATACAGCTTTTAAATATAAATATAACTTATATCCCCTTAAGAATTTGTTAAATATGCACTGTTCTCATTCTTACCATCAGTTGGTTACAACAGTGATGACAAAGAGATATAACTATCTCTTGGCTGCCAACACTAATGGCCGAAGGTGGCAGAAGTGGTATAGGACAGAATAGAACAGAAAGTGGTTTATTCAATTATTGGAAAGATTTTAAATATTCCAAGATTTCATTTTTTTTTATTTGCCAATAACTCAATGTGTAGTTCTTCCATGTCAACAAAGAAAGTATTTGATTGACACTCCCTATTGGCCTTATATAATTTATGTTTTATTTTGTTGGAAAAACTAATAATTATTTTTTTCATTTTATGAATTTAACAACAAAAAGTCTGATGGCCTCCCCTGACCCAGATACTGTTTTTGAGGGTAGGGATATGGCAATGAATAAAATAAAAATAAACTGAAAGTAGGCTGGTCAGGAAAAGACTCATTTAGAATGTGAGATTTAAAGATTTATAGAAGGCAAGGAATTGAATCACACCTATATCTGTGGGGAGAACATTCCAGGAAAAGGAAGGAGGAAGTGCAAGTCCTAGTATCAGAAGCATGGTTATATGTTTGCATAAAATATGGAAACCTACATAGCTGGAATGAATTGCCGAGGGAGGGAGAAATAGGAGATGGGGTAAAAGAAAGCAGGGGGTGGAATGGTTCATCTCTGACCATGTAGGTCACTGGAAAGACCCAGACTTTTTTTCCTGAATAAGATGGGGAGCCATTGAATGATCTGTTGCAAAGAGGAGGTAAGGTATGACTTAGAAATCTTTTGGAGTACTTAGGCTACTTCTGAACAAATTTGTAAAAAAATATAAAATGCGGCTATTAAAAAACACATTCAAATCTTTTTTAAATAGTTACATAAGAAGTAGAATAGTGTATTTAGTGATCTGAAGAGGCACCTGTACCCTAATGTTTTTAGCAGCAATGTCCACAATAGCCAAACTGTGGAAAGAGCCCAAATGTCCATCAACGGATGAACAGATAAAGGCGATGTGGTATATATATACACAATGGACTACTACTCAGTCATCAAAAGGATGAATTCTTACCATTTACATTGAAGTGGATCAAACTGGAGGGTATTATGCTGAGTGAAATTAGTCAGTCAGAGAAAGACAATTATCATGGTTTCATTCATATGTGGAATATAAGAAATAGTGTAGAGGGATCATAGGGGAAGGGAGGAAAAACTGAATGGGAAATCAGAGAGGGAGACAAATCATGAGAGACTTTTAACTCTAGGAAACAAATTGAGGGTTGCTGGAGGGGAGGTGGATGGGAAGATGGGGTAACTGGTGACAGGCATTAAGAAGGCACATGATCTGATGAGCACTGGGTATTATATGCAAATAATGAACTACTGAATGCTACATTAAAAAAAAAAGAAGTAGAATAGTGTAATACAAAGAACTTCCTTAAAAGACCTTGAATATGTGGAAATATTCCCATGTTTAACACTAACTGGTACTATGAACCTGAGTAAGTTACTAAGTCTCTTGGTCTCAGCTTGTTATTGACTGAGAGAGATTGTCAGGTGGGATTTCTAATGTTTCTCCCATTTCAGGTCTAGATTTCTAGGACTCTGAGCTCTGAGTCAACCCCCTAAGCCCTGTTTTTCAAGTTGTTAGGCAGAGAAATCAGTAGTTGTGTTTTATTCACTTTGTCAAACTAACTTTTTGTTGTTTGGGAGAAAGCATTTTTCTTTTCTTCTTTTTTTGATACTAGAATAGGAAACAATTTTAGTTTGGTGAAAGGAGATAGTATTGTAATAACCTGAGGTTCATCTTTATTCTTTTTCCTATTCTTTTGCAAATTCACACTTTTTAGAAAAATAAATCCTAAGCAAAATAGCTAGACTTTCAGCTGACTTTCACTGAAATACATAGGTACAAAGGACAGTAATAGTTTGGGAGGTTATAATGCCACATTTTAAAATCCACATATATTCATTTAAGCCAAAGTAGATGGAATTCATTTTTTTTTTTTATAAGTTGGAATGGTAGTAGGAGTGAATAGAAGCTGAAGAGAATGACATTTGGATGAAAATGAAATTACTTCACACAAAAATAGCATTGTCTAAAAGGTACATCTATTTGCGTTAAAGATGTGGACAGCCAGAAGCCACAAAGTAGAAGCGTGGGTGCCATTGGGTCTGTGGTGTGCACTCTGGCTATGTGAGAGCTACAGCTATGGCAACAACATTTATTAAAAACCCACAATGGGTATACACTGGTTCCTCTCCTCTGTGCGAAACTTAAAACTCGTTCCTCTTGACTTTCTAAATTACTCTCTAATATGAGCCAAGGAAAGTGGATGTTTCTTCCATCTGTGGTTTCAAATTAAATTTCCCCTTAAGTCCATACCTTCCAAAGGTCAAAATCATGAACTACTCTGAGAATTCCCTACCATGTTATTACAGCTGTCACTTTCAGAGAACTGATTTCCAGCCCTATTTTACTCCAGATTTCAACTGAAAATTGTGAATCACAACAATTTTGAAGCCATACATTTTTAACTTTCTTCAATAGAAATCAATTCTCAGTATAACGTATTTTACCATAATGTTGTGAAATGTTAGGAGACATTTCTCAAATGCAAGAATGTGGCCACTAGGATTTTGATTTTTGTATTTTGTATGTGTAATGCTGTTTCCATACAGAATCCATAACAGTCATGTTCAAAACTCATTCATCTTTTGAATACGTTTAATATTGTGCTGATGTACAGAACTGAGGTAGAAAACTAACGGTATTATTGACTTTTATCAATTTTTCCTTGAAAGTTATTTTCCAAGGTAAATAATTTATAGACATATATATATACACACACACAATACACTTTCAATTAGATAATATTTATATAACACCTTTTAAATGAATCAGTAATAAAAAGTGATTATTTTGGATAGGATAAATAGTATTTTGACATCATGAACTATGGCCATAAAATGATAGCTAATATTAATTTCATTCACAGTAGTAGAAAACTTTAAATTTTTGTTTGTCTTTAAAAAAACTGTTCGGATTTCACAAATTCTGCCTTTTATTTCAGAGACTAGTTTCAATATTTTTATTGAATGAGATTTTCTACCAAGGACTATTTAAATTCTACACATGCTTCTTAGAAAACTGTTAGGTGCTAGAATATTGTGGCTATTATGACAGATAAAAATATTGTCCTCGTCCTCAAGAGACTATCAAGAGAAAAAATATCATTCATCCATTTATTCAACAAACAGTTTTCAAGGACATCCTATGCACCTGGAACTGGTTATAATGCCATGCCCAGAACTCATTTAGTTCAATTGATGACAAGGATAATAAGAAGCATTTACTGTCATCAAATATGTAGTGTGGATGCATAAACAAAAGTGACTAAAGCACCAGGGGAAGTATCATTAAAGTATGACAAAGAAAATCATTTTCTACAAAATAGCTAACTAAATTTTAGCTATGACAAAATACAGTGTAAAATACAGAAGAACATAAAGATGTGAATAACTTGTCTAATTTTATAATAATGGGGTTTATTAACTACTGAAGCATGTTTCACTCGCTCTATGCAAGCATATGTTAAAATAATTTATTCAAATTAAATAATTGAATTCATAAAATATAAGGTATTACCTTGTCAATTTCAGGCATTATATATGATTGCAGTTGAATGTGTAAAAAAAGGGAATTTAATTCAAACAGTCAAGAAAATAAAAATGAATAAAGCAAGAGTAAAAAGAAAAGTAACAAAGAAATGTACAGTGTTTTTAGAATGTATAAGTACAGGGGAAAATACATATATGCACACACATAATAAACACAGGTATAGTCAAATTAGTCTGTATGTCAAGAAATTAGAGATTAGGAAACATTTAAACCAGACATTGCATAATGGGGTTTATATAAGTTGACGATCACGTATACATAGGGTATGCTAAAAAATAAAAAAAAAAAAGGTGTCATCAAGCATTCCTCCAAGAGGGCCATCCTAGGATACTGGGAAAACATGTAATTAATGTAGATTGAGTATTGAATTTAAGTTGCTTAGAAGGAATCTAGATGGAGAGGTCAAGGAAGTAGTTGGGCATGCAATTCTCACTTTAGAAGAGTCTAAAAAGCTTGAAATCATCCACATGGAATGTCAAATCTTGGAGTATATGAAATCCTCAAAGGAAGATAGCTTATAAAAGGGTAAAAAAGTCGTGATACAGGTTTTTCAATAATATGCATAACAGAGAAAAACAAATAAAAAAAGTGACTTAGGAAATAAAAGTAAAATGAACACTTTATTACTAACATGGAGAAGAGGAGAAACTTTTAAGAAGAAGAAATTATCAATCGATGGCAAATACTCTAGAAATGTCAAATCACTTAAGGACCACACACACACAACTTTCTCTCTCTCTCTGAGACTGTCAATCTTCTTAGAATAATTTTAAACATTGGAGTGAAGGCTAATCTGGATCATAAATGTTAAAATCTGAGTGTGGTTGAGGTTTTGGAGACAAGAAGTGTATACTGCTTTTGCCAATAGTTGTCTGAGAAGGAAAGAAGAGAAAGAAAACTAGAGGTTTTTTTTTTAAGTGGATAAAAATACTTTAAGGTAAAATATTTTGAATTAGATACAGGAAGACAATAAGTTTGATTTAAGTGTCATAATTGACAGGAAGACAACTCATTGAGAAAGGAACATCTCAAATGTATAAAAAAAACATTTTTTTTTTAAAGGTCAGACTCTGGAGTGATTTAAAAAAAATGGCTCTTGTCGACATAATGCAAACCTATTATAATTTCAGTATAAAAAGTCATTTCACTGAAAATATCTGTTACTTAAGTTTATTGATTATGTCTAAATTAAATGACTACTTTTATTCACCATAATGACTCATGAAGGTCCAATCTTTGGACACTTGAGGGTGTTTATGATGTCAGTAAAATATTTACTTTAAAATCTTGAAAATTATTATACACAAACCGGGAATAGAGCATATTTCTATCTGGAAAGTGATGATTACAGAATTGATGGAAGAAATTTGAATCAATATATACTATAGAGATACAATTTTTTATTACCAATGTCATGGTTTCTACATTATAAAGTCAGCAGTAACAAAAAGAAAAGCAATGTAATGTATCATCACTAATATCCTCATTATCCAAGCATTCTGAAATCATGGGTATTTTGAAAGGATTTGTGCCACAGAAACCAGTTCATGACTGATGATCTTATGTGCCTAAACAATACTTTAGAAAATGGTATTTCAGAGCGCCTGGGTGGCTCAGTCAGTTAAGCATCTGCCTTCAGCTCAGGTCAAAATCCCAGGGTCCTGAGATCGATCCCCACATCGGGCTCCTCACTCAGCAGAGAGCCGGTTTCTCCTTCTCCCTCTGCCTGCCTCTCTGCCTACTTGTGCTCTCTATCTCTCTGTCAAATAAATAAATAAAATCTTTTTAAAAAAGAAGAAAATGCTATTTCGATTATGTTCAACCACGTTAGTAGAGAACACTGAAGTTGAAGTGTGCTGTCCCCTCAAAGCCATGATCATAGTAAACTATCAACACCCCTGAATCTCCTGCATTTGGATCAGGGATTGTGCTGCCACCATGTTGATGACATCAGATTCAGAAAATATATTTTAAGACCATTTTAATTTTTAAGTGATAAATGCCATATTTTTCCAAAATAAATTATAATAAATATTTCATAACAATCCCAGAAGCATTCAAGCCACTATTTCCTCCTAGGAATAATAATTTGGTTCATACATTAGAATTATTTAATAAAGTTTTTGACAAGTCACATGCTACCCAGCATAGTGATAGACTAAATTATTAAATAATCTAACAGTATTCTAGGTAAGGTGGCCATAGGACTTAAAAAGCAAGCCAGGATACTTTGGAGAATTAAAGGGATGCTATAAATGATTGTGTAGGAACAACAGGCAGGAACCACGACTATTCTAGGCAAACTAGGACACACAGTCTCCATTACTACAGATTATATTCATTTAAATATCTTTGCCAGTTTTTCTAGATATAAGAGGGCATAGCATTCTTTACATTAATTCTTCCTGTCAAATATTTAACTACTTGGTTATCATTTATAACAGGAGCAATCTCTCCACATCACCTTAAGACAGAGTGTGTGTGTGTGTGTGTGTGTGTGTGTGTGTGTATGGGAACAACCACGTAGTCATTTTCTTTTGATTATTAGTAGCAGATGCTCTCATCTTATGCACTCTTAAGTCTAACTGCAAAGTCATACATGTATATATTATTTACTTGGCACAAATCCAATACTATTAACTAATGAAATGTGAAATCAAAAAGGCATAAAAGGGCTAAATAGAAAATAAAGCAGACTGAGGATGCCATTCAGCATTCAAATAACATGTAGGAGATATGAAGGTGAAGAAATAAACTTTCTTGTATCTCTTCCTGTGTTTTTAGATGATATGATGTGATTAATCACTAACAGTTCTCATTTAAATGTACAAGTTACCCTTGGGCATCAATTATATCTAATTGAGGACATAAGTAACAGCTAAAAGCTGACAAATGAGTCTGTAGAAAGCCCCTTAAAACATAATCACTTTCCCATCAAAGAAGAAGCAAGGATATCATAACCAGGCAATTGGGATACCTTGTCAGTTATGTATAAATTGGGCAATAAAGAAAATAGCTTGACATAAGGGATGCCACATCCTGAGAGACCTGCTCAGGGAATGGAATCTTGACTTCAGATTGGACTTGTCTGCTGTAAGCCATCAACAATATTAGACAATGCCAAGTCACACAGCAGAATTAATTTATAAATATTCAAAGAGACACTGAAAAGATTTCTAAAATCTTCTTATAGTAAACAGAATACATTTTTTGTTGTTTTTAATTAGACTCTTGGAAAAATAGGCTATGAAATATATCTATGGCATATAAAAAATGTGAAAGACATTTTGGATTTATTTTAAAAAGAGTTCTCAAGTACAAATTTCCCCTCACCCTTTACTCTTGAGCTATAGCCCTGAATAGCTTTCCATGTACAAGAGATCTTCATCTAGCTGACCCACCGTTCCCTCAAACACAATACCCTAAAACTGAATGTAACACTTTTTACCACTTTCCCTTTGGTATTTCCAATTTTGATAATGAAGCCTCAGTTGGGTACATACGCATTATCACAGCCTGGGTTTTCTGAAAGCAGACAGAGATGGTGTTTGAGGTGAGATCCTTTGGGTTTTTTGTTTGTTTTTGTTTTTTAAGGATTGTCTATCAAAGGGAGGGAGGAAGCAGTATTGAGTAGAGGTAGAAATTGGAGGGCCATGGGGGTTGATGAAGACATTGGCAAAGCTTTGGATGTAGAATGACTCATCAAATGGTCTTTAGCTGGCTTCACATACTTGGGCCTTTCTATGTGCCCTTTGATAACTCACTGGATGCAGGCTGCACTTGGGAAGAGAGTGATCTCAGGGCCCGTGTGTTCGTGCAGCTAGACACCCTGAAGAAGGGAAATCTGAGAACTCTGGGGACCTCTCACCTATCTACCACATTCCACATTTCAGTCCCATATACTAGCATTCACTCATTAGTTCTAATAAATGTTGACTAATTTTTTTCTATCTGCTACATATTTTCTAGCTTTGCTGCTACTGTCTTAATCTTGGTTATCTTTTCTTTTTTTCTTAGTATTTGTGCCAATTTCCTTGCTCAGTTTCATGCCCAAGCAGCCTGAGTGGTCCTCTTTCATGAGCTGCTTAGATTACATAATTACTTCCCTTGCCTTCTAGATGGATCCACACTGGCAGTGGTTGACTTCTTTAAACACCCGTTTACCTACACACTGTCCAATTGAATCGCAATAATTCTGTCTCTGTGCCATGATCTTCACTGTCTTTATCCTCTTTCTTTTACCCCTTTCATACCAGCTTAGTAAAGGTTCACTCTCTTATAAGCAAACTGCCCACCAGCATTAGTTTATATTTTTCTTCTTTGAACTAGCTCCATAACAAGCCAAAACTCTGGCACATGTTAGCTTGTCTCTTTAGAAATATTAGTGTAGGGAGCCTGGGTGGCTCAGTTGGTTAAGCGACTGCCTTCGGCTCAGGTCATGATCCTGGAGTCCCGGGATCGAGTCCCGCATCAGGCTCCCTGCTCGGCAGGGAGTCTGCTTCTCCCTCTGACCTTCCCCCCTCTCATGTGCTCTCTCTCTCTCACTCTCTCAAATAAATGAATAAATAAAATCTTTAAAAAAATAAATAAAAATAATAAAAATAATTTTAAAAAAAGAAATATTAGTGTAACATCTGTATGAACAGTTCCTGGTGAAGTGCCTAGTACATGCGGGCACTGACAATACACTTTGCCTTGAGATTCAAGAAAAACAATGGGGGGGTTGAAGAGAGAAGGTGGGAAGGAGGAGGCTGGGGAAAATCAGCTCATTAAAAATGAGATGTTTTAAGCCACGTAAGTATTTTAATTTATTCATTTCTTTTTTTTTAATTTTTTTTCCACATAAGTATTTTAAATAACCTCCTTGCCAAACAATCATCTGTGTGACATCAAGAAAGTTACTTTACCTCTCTGAGTTTTATTTACCTAATATGTAAAATATTGCTGATAACACATCCTATAAATTAAATAGCAAGTGAAGTCACTTATAGTTTCTGGCACACAATTTGTGCGCAATAAAATATAATTATTACAACTCTGTGTTCTGGGGTCAGTTGTCTCTTCTACCTACTGGCAAAATAATTAGCCTATTTTTAACAAGTTATTTCAAAGATATGTGTGAAAATCAAGTACCTTGGTTCTTCATAAGACAATGTGTTAAATATTAAGGATAAAATGATGAGAAAAATACTTAAACAAACCGTGTCCCTGCACTAAAAAATCTTACAGTTTTAAAATCTTAGCCATGATGTTTTTAATTGCTTGATTTAAAAATAATATACAATATCACTCTTCAATGTAAAGTTCTATGGGTGTTTCATTAAAATGCTATTTCCATTCAAATGTATCTAGCTATATGCTAATAGGAACATTATTTCTGAGTAAAACTAAGTTACTTTATAGAGTGGATCTGGAATCCTTGCTCACCACAGTTCTATGGGTGAAGCTGATTCAAAACAATTTTCCAAAGAGAATTTGTGTCCTGAATGTGGACATGCCCCCAGCTCACCCTGATAGCTTTATTGAGATTTTAAGCCTTCATAAAAGGATTATAACCCTAACCCCACCTTGACTATTCCTAAGGAACATGGCTCTCAATTCTCATGGCTACATAGAAGAACTGTATTTCTGGCATTTGCCAGGTATAAAATCTCAAATCAATGTCAGCCAAAATTTACTATAAGAATTGTAATGCTAAATGATTTTCAAGGACACAGTCTAGCCTGTCTTTATAATTGGTTTTGCTAAGTTGTGGTTGTGGGGTGGTGCCTTAGGTAACTGATTCTAAATCCCTTTAGAGGACGTTGGAGTGAGCTGATTGGAAAAATCTGGATGCCCTGGGTGCAGAATGTTTTATCTGTTTCTTTTTTGGTGTATCCCAAGCATGTAGTATTCATGTCGGACACATGATAGGCTGAATAAAAATTTGTGGATGCATGATTCCACTTTATTACAGTGCCTTTATCAGGATTATTATTTTCTAATTATTACACCAAGAAGTATCTTGTTTTCCCTAAACAGTTTATTTTTACATCAAGGCCACTTAATATTGTGATGAAAAAAAGAGTTCTCTCTCATCAATTTTCAAAAGCTTGGTAAGAAATTCTGTTCCAGCTCAGGTAACTGATATGGGTCACTATAGTGTGCAGTTTCAGCTCAAATCCCAGCTATACTTTGTAATGAAAGTTTAATTTCTATAATTTTTTCTTGCTTTTATCTTAGATTCTTTGGAAGCCTTCTGAGATTCTTTCCGGAATAAGCAATATGCATGGAAAGAAGGAGATGTTGCCTAAATTTCCTTTCTATTCCAAGATTAAGCTGGATTTCTTATTATTATTAATGGGTGTTTTAGATGGAAAAGTGTTACTGTAAATGGTCCAGGACCACAGACATTTCCTCAAAGATCTTTACCTACTTTCACCGTCACCCCCATCTCTACTCCACTCCTAACAAAAGATAAATTATTTTAACCAATTATCACTGGGATGCTGCCCCCTATATTAAGCAACAATTATGTTATTTTTAATACAAATATATCCTTAAGTATGGGTATGAGATTTCCTTTCAGGAAAATAGCATTTGTTCTAAAATCAGATTATGGTAATGGTTGCACAACTTGTAAACATATTACACTACTTAAATACATCATTTGTATAAATTATATTCCAGCATAACCTTTTTTTTTCTTTTGCTTCTTTAAAAAATATATATTTGTATTAGTTTCCTATTGCTGTCATAACGAATTACCACAAACCTACTAGCTACAAGCAATGCAGATTTGTTCTTTACCTGCTCTGGAGGTCAGAAGTCTGAAAGCAGTTTCATTGGGCTACAGTCAGCGTGTCCACAAGGATGATTTCTTCTGGAGACTCTGAGAGGAGAATCCCTTTCCTTGCTCTTCTCAGCTTCTTAGTGGCCACTTCTATTCTTTAGCTTATGGCCCCACCTTGCATCTTGAAAGTGCATCATCATTCCAATCTCTGCTTCCGTCATCACCTTTTCTTCCCACTCTGACTCCTCGGGCCCACCAGATAATCTAGAATCACTGTTCTATCTCAAAATCCTTAACTTGACCATATCAAGTGGTTACCTCCCAAATAAGGTAACATTTACAAGTTCTGGGAATTAAGACATGGACATTTTAGGAAGGTCATTATTCAGTCTACCACAATGTCTTAAGTGCAAATATTCACAACATACAAAAAAATCATTTTGTAAATGAGAGAAAAGCAGATATAGAAAAAGGTAATCAACTATACAAAGTGATAGAACAAATTCAGTAACAGCATAGATGGGAGTCACTTAACAAGGTCTGTAGTACCAGCACCATAGCTCATGTGGTCACATAGAAAAACAAAGGTCAGTTCTGCTTACATATTGAGGTTGGCATATAAATATACTGTATTATATAAAATATAATTCCAGTAACAACAAGAGTGTTAAAAAATACTCCCTGTTCTCTAACATTGTTATATAAGCCTATCAGGTTAGAAGAAGCACAAGAATACATATGTTTCTAAATATCCCAAGAATTTAGAGGATTAACGGAACAACAACAAAAAAGTATATGCTTTAAAATCATAATATAGAGAGGGGCGCCGTGGTGGCTCAGTTGGTTAAGCGGCTGACTTTTGATTTCGACTCAGGTCATGATCTCAAGGTCCTAGGATTGAGCACCCCCCCCGCCCCTCCATTAGGCTCCATGCTCAGCATGGAATCTGCTCCAGATTCTCCCTCTCCCTCTCTCTCTGCCCCTCCCCTGTGCTCAGTCACTCTCCCCCTCTCTCTCAAATAAATGAACTCTTAAAAAAATCATAATATATAGAGAGAAAGTGAAAAGGAGGAGAAAAAAGAAATAAAAAAGAGGAAATGGTGGATAAAGTTATGGATATCTTCTAACATTTAAAGTGCAAATGTGGATGAGCTATCAGATGCAACTGATGAGCCTCAAACTATAATTTTTGACTTTATAATGTTTTAAGATTGGAGTAGGTCATCAAGGGATTCTTATTCCAAGTGAGTTCCCCCAAGGACCAACAAGTACTTTGTTAGATAGTTTCTGCTAGTCAACGTTCTTCCAAAGTAAACCACTTCAACAAGCTTTTAATAGAGTGAACAAAAGGGGCGCCTGGGTGGCTCAGTCGTTAAGTGTCTGCCTTCGGCTCACGTCATGATCCCGGGGTCCTGGGATTGAGCCCCACATCGGGCTCCCTGCTCTGCGGGAGGCCTGCTTCTCCCTCTCCCACTCCCCCTGCTTGTGTTCCTTCTCTCGCTGTGTCTCTCTCTGTCAAATAAATAAATAAAATCTTAAAAAAAAAATAGAGTGAACAAAATAAATCCTCTGGCTCCCAGATCCTGCCATTAATAAATAAACAAACAACAGCAAGGCAACAAAGGCAAAAAATATAATAAATCATGCTACTGTGGCTCATCTGACCAAAACTTTTATCTCTAATTTGATAACACTCCAGTTTGACACTTTTCTTTCTGGCATGTTGAAATCTCCTTCTATTTCAGGCAAGACTGTCCCATAGCATCCATCTAATAGAGAGAAAAAATGGATCTTGTTATACATATGACCACCTTGAGGGCACATTGCAGCTTGCAGAGCACATGGTGATACTTATGGTGTCAATAACAATGTCTAAATAACACAAGTTTTAATCATAGTCATCTTTTATCGACATGGTTGCTCCCTGGGCTCTGTTTAATTTGATCATATTAAAATGTGCTGTCCTGATATTCATGAATTAGGGCAAAGTCACCCTTACTCACCATCTGAAGTCTCAGATGTTCCTTCCCACCCAGTAATGAAAATGAAAATTATTTTCCTTGGCAACTCAGATGGTATTCTCGTTAATTATGTGGATGTAATTCTTGATTATTTGCATATTTTATAGCTAGAAAGCCCTCTACTTTATTGCCAGCTCTCTTTTTTTCAACTTTCTTAAAATATTCTTTATTTTATTGTATTTTAAGAACTTATTAAATTTTCCTGAAATTCTTTTTGTAATTAGGCAGGCTCTAATATACATTTAAAATATATATTCTAGTGTTTTTTTTTTTAATTTTGCAATATTTATAAGTGGTGTTTATAATCTAAATATGACATTTCCCCAAAACTTTTATGTTCATAATTGGGCCAACATATAAAATATAAGCTAAACATAATAAATACATAAATACTTGGATTACATATCTTTTGAAACTTTTCAAGGACGGATCTCAAACTACACTGCATTTAGAAGCAGATATGTACCGCTTGCCAAAAAAAAAAAAATTATACAGAAATACATTATTGACAAAAGATTAAATATTGTAGCTAATAAAAATAAATTACATGTTTAGAAATTATGAACTAAAATGGATTATTTTGAGTGAATATGCTATCAAATTAGATGTTCTTTATAAAGATGTTGACTGGATTGTGGGGGGGTACACCCTGAATGAATGGATAATATGATGGATTTCTACTTTTTAAGGTAAATTCTTTTTTTTTTTTTTTTTTTAAAGATTTTATTTATTTTATTTGAGACAGAGAGAATGAGAGAGACAGAGAGCACATGAGAGGGGGGAGGGTCAGAGGGAGAAGCAGGCTCCCCACCGAGCAGGGAGCCCCATGCGGGACTCGATCCCGGGACTCCAGGATCATGACCTGAGCCGAAGGCAGTCGCTTAACCAACTGAGCCACCCAGGCGCCCTAAGGTAAATTCTTTTTAATGACAGGCTGCACAACTGCACAGCTGGTCAGTGGTCAGCGGCAGGGACTACAGATGATAAGCATCTAAAAAAAAAAAAAGAAAGCTTCTCACATTATGTATTGTTTCATTTTCCAGATAATTTAAAAATCCCCTAACATGACTATACTGTCTGATATCTGCATTTATTGAGTACACAGCTTATTGCATCAGCTTAACATAAATTATTTCATTTAATAATTTTAATCATCCTCAAGACAGTCATTATTGGAAACTTTTGGAGGAGTTCATAGTCTGCATAATAACCATGGTTAAACTCCAGACAGAATCAGAACTAAAACCCAGGTCTGATGACCTTAGCTTTTATTTTTTTTTATTTTTATTTTTTTTAAAGATTTTATTTATTTATTTGACAGAGACAGAGATAGCGAGAGCAGGAACACAAGCAGTGGGAGTGGGAGAGGGAGAGCAGGCTTCCCGCCGAGGAGGGAGCCCGATGTGGGACTCAATCCCAGGACCCTGGGACCATGACCTGAGCCGAAGGCAGACGCCCAATGACTGAGCCACCCTGGCGTCCGACCTTAGCTTTTATACTGTGCTTCTAGAATCTGAAGAAATAAAGAAATTGTGCCATTGTTCCAATAGAGTCTAACTGGCTTTAGATGATACTGCTTATTTCCTACAGAATAAGAGACAACAGAAGCTTAGGTATATCTCCTGGTATCAGCACTGGTCTGTAGGGCTAACAGTTTCTTAAAGGTGTTAGTGATCAAGTGTTTGCCTTCCAAAGCTACTCTAGGAGATAAAGAAGAAGACAAAGGAAAAAAAAAATTACATATGTTACATCTGAATCTGTGTGATGATAACTGACTTTTAATAGAACTACACTATCGGGCGCCTGGGTGGCTCAGTCGTTAAGCATCTGCCTTCGGCTCAGGTCATGATCCCAGGGTCCTGGGATCAAGTCTCACATCGGGCTCCCTGCTCAGCAGGAAGCCTGCTTCTCCCTCTCCCACTCCCCCTGCTTGTGTTCCTGCTCTCGCTATGTCTCTCTCTGTCAAATAAATAAATAAAAAATCTTAAAAAAAAAATAGAACTACACTATCATCTTTAGTTGTCTTTCTCTTAGATTTTAAAGAAACAGAATGGTATTGAAGAAAAAAAAATCTTTTTTTTTTAAGATTTTTATTTATTTATTTATTCATGAGAGACAGACAGAGAGAGAGAGAGAGAGAGAGAGGCAGAGGGAGAAGCAGGCTCCCAAGGAGCAGGGAGCCCGATGCAGGACTCGATCCCAGGACCCTGAGACCATGACCTGAGCCGAAGGCAGATGCCCAACCATCTGAGCCACTCAGGTGCCCCGAAGAAAAAAAAAATCTTGACCGATTTTATGACCTTTTGTTAGCAAGTTCCTCCTGGGCCCTGGACAAGATAGTTCATGTCACTGCTGTAGGTTTCCTAACATATAAAATGACTTCAGCTTTTGGAATGTTGAACTCATAGAGATATGTCAAGTTTTACAGTTAAATGACTTGATCAGACTTCTGATTCCAGAAAGATGGAGTAGATGTATGTCTTCCTATTCCTCCCTACACTAAACACTAAAAATGCTGAGCATTATATATAAAATGAACATAGTAGGCCCTTGAAAGGTGGAGAGAAAAGGGGGGGGGTGGGCTCAGTGAAAACCAGTTATTTGGTGCTCTGGTTCTCTGGCGGCTTTCTGCAGGGCAGATTAACTAGGGACTTCAGACTCCAGGAAATGGCACAGGGATATGTGTTCTAGATTTTCTTTTAGCCTTATATATCCCAGACTGAAGCTGAAGAAGCTGGTGTCCCAGAAATGCCAATGGGTACAGAGAAAGCCCAACAAACACCCATGCTCTCTATCCAAAGTACCATAAAAGAGTCAGCTAAGACAGAAAATCTTAGATAATAAGTACTTGTATATAGGCAAAACAACACAGAAAGAAAGGAAGAAAGAACAATAAAGAAACAAATGAACAGGGCGCCTGGGTGGCTCAGTTGGTTAAGCGACTGCCTTTGGCTCAGGTCATGATCCCAGGGTCCTGGGATCGAGTCCCACATCGGGCTCCCTGCTCGGCAGGAAGCCTGCTTCTCCCTCTCCCACTCCCCCTGCTTGTGTTCCTGCTCTCGCTGTCTCTGTCTCTGTCAAATAAATAAATAAAATCTTTAAAAAAAAAAAAAAAGAAAGAAACAAATGAACAAACTATTGCCTTGGATCATCCACGCCAGAAGAGGCCAAGTGGGGGCTCAAGAGTTCTACACTTATCAGGCTATAATGAGGTACCCCAATCATCCTGTCACAGTTTTGGGTCAGAAATGGTTAGGGAGGGGCTGGGATTTCATCCTTGCAGATGGTAATGAAGTCAACCTCCACTCCACCCACAATCTCAGTGAAGACCACTGCAATTTTAAAACTGAAAACAACAACAAAAACACAATGGATGGACTCAACAGCAGAATGGAGATGGCAGATGAAAGAATCAGTGAACTGGAACACAGAACAATGATAATTATGCTATCTAAAAAGCACAGAGAAAATCAACTAAAAAAATTAATGAATGGAGCCTGTGGGGCTATAACAAAATATCTGAGAAGAAAAAAGGTGAGGCTAGAAAGGTGCTAAAAAAAAAAAAAAATTTTCCTAAATTTGGCAAAAGATATAAACTTCCAGGTTCACTAAGCCAAATGAACTCTAATAACAAATCAAATAAATCCACCTAAAAACACATCATAGCCAAGCTCCTGAAAAATAAAAACAAAGAAAAAAAAATCATAATCAAGAGAGAAATGATATCTTACCTATAAGAAAAAAATGAGATGAATGAAATAGATTTCTCATCAGAAATCATAGAGGCCGTCAGACTAAAGGCAATTTATACACCTGTACATGCTGTTTGTGCTGAACTATTTTAAAAAGAAACAATAGGAATCTTCACTGGTGACTGTTGCTTCAGCCCTTCTGGTGTGGCACCAAATTGGGTTCTCCAAACAACACCTGATGACTTGCTGAATCTTTTACATTGTTGTACAAGGAAGCTGAGGTTCAGGTTTAATAATTTGCTTAAGGTCAACATTTTTTTCTGATAAAGCTCACTGCACACTTGTTCTGAAATAGTTTTAGGTTGCATTAACAAAATACAGTCACGGAGGAACTTGAAAACATGGAAGCGGAGTAGGGGACCCTATTCCACCTGGTCCCGTGAATTGAGCTGGATATCTACCGACCACTCTGAACACCCACGAAATCAGCCTGAGATGTAAAAGAATATATATGGATCTCTACAAACAGAATATCAGCAGCAGTTGGTTTCGAGCTATGAAGCAGGGAGCTGTGATTCCGTGGGCAGATATCAGAAGATAAATGGAGGGGGAAGGGAGCCTTTAGGATCCTGCTCCACTGGAGCACAAAAGCCTCTCACAGTGGGGATCTGGCGCAGACTCACAGACTGGTAGTGGCGGGGAAAAGACTTTAGGGCAGCCCCCTCCCCCCACCCAGACTGAAACCTGGAGGTGCAGGGGCATGCGTGCAGTTTTAGAAGCACAAGAGGCAGAGACATGCCCCGACCTGGAAGCGAGGACTGGGAGCGCTGCTGAGGGGCACACAACCCAGGTTGCAGCTGTTTTAGCAGCACAGACAGAAACGGAAAGAGGTGGCCTAGAGATCTCACCGAAGAACAGACTGTGATCTCTCTGTTCTGAGTCAGAGGGTTGGAAACTGTCTCTTCTGCTGTGACTCTCAGAAGAGATGCAGAAAGCCGCCAGAGAAGCAGAGCACCAAATAACTAGTTTTCACTGAGCCCATCCCTCTCCCCGGGACAGGACAACTCTTCCCAAACAGGGTTGCCTGAGTAACAGCGTGGCAGGCCCCTCCCCAGAAGACAGGCTGGGAAAAAAAGAGGCCAACAAACCTAAAGTCCCTATAAAACAGGTGCATCTTGTTTGGGTTGTGGTCAATAACATGGACTCTGTACATTCCCTCAACCACCCCTCAACAGAATGATTATGAGGAGGAACCCCCAAAATAGGAAAGACTCAGAGACTGTGACTTCTGTCGCAGATTTACAAATGGATACAGATATAAGCAAGATGTCAGAAATGGACTCAGGTAACAGTTATGAAGATGACAGCTAAATGGAGAAATCAATTAATGGCAACATAGAGTCTGTAAGGGCAGAAATGAGAGCTAATCTGGCAGAATTTAAAAATACTATCAATGAGATCCAATCTAATCTAGATACTCTAACAGCTAGGGTAAACGAGGCAGAAGAATGAATTAGTGATCTAGAAGAACAATTGATAGAAAAGAAGGAAAAAGGAGGCCTGGGAGAAACAGCATAAAATCCATGAAAACAGAATTAGAGAAATAAGTGATACCATGAAACGTTCCAATGTCAGAATTATTGGGATCCCTGAGTGGGTGGAGAGAAAGAGGACTAGAAGATATATTTGAGCAAATCGTAGCTGAGAACTTCCCTAATCTGGGGAATGAAACAAACATTCGTGTTCTAGAGGCAGAGAGGATCCCTCCCAAGATCAAGGAGAACAGACCAGCACCCCGACATGTATCAGTAAAACTCACAAATCTTAGAACCAAGGAAACCATCTTAAGGGCAGTTAGAGGGAAGAGATTAGTTATGTACAGAGGGGGGAACATCAGAATAATGTCAGACCTATCCACAGAGACCTGGGAAGCCAGAAAGGGTTGGCAAGACATATTCAGTGTACTAAATGAGAAGAACATGCAGCCAAGAATACTTTATCTGGCAAGGCTGTCATTTAGAATGGATGGAGAGATGCAGAGCTTCCAAGACTGGCAGAAACTGAAAGAATATGTGACCACTAAGCTGGCCCAGCAAGAAATATTAAGAGGGGTTCTATAAAAGGAGAAAGTCCCAAGAGTGATACTGAACAGAAATTTACAATCTATAGAAACAAGGACTTTACAGGCAACATGATGACAATAAATTATTATCTTTTAATAATAACTCTCAATGTGAATGACCTAAATGCTCTCATAAAATGGCACAGGGTTGCAGACTGGATAAAAAGACAGGACCCATCCATATGCTGTCTACAAGAGACTCATTCTGAACCTAAAGATACATCCAGACTGAAAGTAAAGGGATGGAGATCCATCTTCCATGCCAACGGACCTCAAAAGAAAGCTGGGGTAGTAATTCTTATATTAGACAAATTAGATTTTAAGCTAAAGACTGTGGTTAGAGACACAGAAGGACACTATATCATTCTTAAAGGGTCTATCCAACAAGAAGATCTAACAATTGTAAATATCTACACCTCCAACATGTGAGCAGCCAACTACATAAGCTAACTGTTAACCAGCGGGTGACGTGATACTTTACGTGGAAAATCCAAAAGACTTCACCTCCAAATTACTAGAACTCATACAGCATTTCAGTAATGTGGCAGGATACAAAATCAATGCACAGAAATCAGTTGCTTTCTTACACACTAACAATGCAACTGTAGAAAGAGAAATTAGAGAAATTATTCCATTTACAATAGCACCAAAATCCATAAGATACCTTGGAATAAACCTAACCAAAGAGGTAAAAGATCTATAGTCTAAGGACTACAGAACACTCATGAAAGAAATTGAAGAAGACAGAAAAACATGGAAAAACATTCCATGATCATGGATCGGAAGAATAAACATTGTTAAAATATCTATGCTACCCAGAGCAATCTATACCTTCAATGGCATCCCAATCAAAATTCCAATGACATTTTTCAAAGTGCTGGAACAAATAATTCTAAAATCTGTATGGAATCAGAAAAGACCCCAAATCTCCAAGGAAATGTTGAAAAGAAAAACAAAGCTGGGAGCATCACGTTGCCCAATTTCAAGCTATATTACAAAGCAGTGATCACCAAGACAGCATGGGACTGGCACAAAAACAGACATATAGACCAATGGAACAGAATACAAAGCCCAGATATGGCCCCTCCACTCTATGGTCAAATAATCTTTGACAAAGCAGGAAAAAACATGCAATGGAAAAAACACAGTCTCTTCAATAAATAGTGCTGGGAAAATTGGACAGCTATATACAGAAGAATGAAATTTGACCATTTTCTAAGACCATACACAAAGATAAACTCAGAATGGATGAAAGACCTCAATGTGAGATAGGAATCCACCAAAATCCTAGAGAGGAACATAGGCAATAACCTCTTTGACTTGGCCGCAGCAACTTCTTTCAAGACACGTCCCCAAAGGCCAGTGAAACAAAAGCAAAAATGAACTTTGGGGACTTCATCAAGATAAATTATGCAGCCATCAAAAAAAATGAAATCTTGCCATTTGCAATGATGTGGATGGAACTAGAGGGTATTATGCTAAGCGAAATAAGTCAATCAGAGAAAGACATGTATCATATGATCTCACTGATATGAGGAATTCTTAATCTCAGGAAACAAACAGAGTTTTGCTGGAGTGGCAGGGGTTGGGAGGGATGGAGTGGCTGGGTGATAGACAATGGGCAGAGTATGTGCTATGGTGAGCACTGTGAATTGTGTAAGACTGAGGAATCAGACCTGTACCTCTGAAACAAATAATACATTATATGTTAAAAAAAAAAAGAAGAAGAAGAAGAAGAAGATAGTAGGAATGGAAAAATGAAGGGGGGGGATATCGCAGGGGGGGAGACAAACCATGAGGGACTATGGAATCTGTGAAAAAAACTGAGGGTTCTAGAGGGGAGAGGGGTGGGGGGATGGGTTAGCCTGGTGATGGGTATTAAAGAGGGCACATAATGAATGGAGCACTGGGTATTATACACAAACAATGAATCATGGAACACTACATCAAAAACTAATGATGTAATGTATGGTGATTAACATAACATAATAAAATAAAAAAAATAAATAAAAATCTTCTGCACAGCAAAGGAAATAGTCAACAAATCAAAGAGGCAACCCACAGAATGGGAGAAGATATTTGCAAATGACATTATAGACAAAGTGCTGATTTCCAAGATCTATAAAGAACATCTCAAACTCAACACCCAAAACACAAATAATCAAGTCAAAAAATTGGCAAAAGACATGAACATACAAATGGTTAACAGACACATGAAAAAATGCTCATCATCATTAGCCATCAGGGAAATTCAAATCAAAACCACATTGAGATACCACCTTACACCAGTTAGAATGGCAAAAATTGACAAGGCAAGAAACAACATATGTTGGAGAGGATGTGGAGAAAGTGGAACCCTCTTACATCGTTGGTGGGAGTGCAACTTCGTACAGCCACTTTGGAAAACAGTGTGGAGGTGCCTCAAAAAATTAAAAATAGTGCTACCCTATGACCCAGCATTTGCACTACTGGGTATTTACCCCAAAGACACAGATGTAGTGAAAAGAAGGGCCATATGCACCCCAATGTTCATAGAAGCAATGTCCGCAATAGCCAAACTATGGAAAGAGCCGAGATGCCCTTCAACAGATGAATGGATAAAGAAGATGTGGTCCATATATACAATGGAATATTACTCAGCCATCAGAAAGGAAGAATACCCAACTTTTAAATCAACATGGATGGGACTGGAGGAGATTATGCGAAGTGAAATAAGTCAAGCAGAGAAACTCAATTATCTATGGTTTCATTTATTTGTGGAATATAAGGAACAGCATGGAGGACATTAGGAGAAGGAAGGGAAAAATGAAGGGGGGCGGAAATCAGAGGGGGAGGCAAACCATGAGAGACTATGGACTCCGAGAAACAGAGGGTTTTAGAGGGGAGGGGTTGGGGGGATGGGTTAGTACAATGATGGGTATTAAGGAGGGCACGTATTGCATGGAGCACTGGGTGTTTTATGCAAACAATGAATCATGGAACACTATATCAAAAACTAATGATATACTGTATGGTGACTGATATAACATAATAAAATGAAATTAAATTTAAAAAAAAAAAGAAATCATGGAGACCAGAAAAAATTTTGAGTACTAATAGAAAAGTACTATGAACTCAGAATTCTGTATCTAGTAAAATATATCCCAGGAAATACAGAGAAATCAAAATATTTTTTAATCAAAATAATTTTTGGTGAGGGCAAACTAATAAAACCTATTACCAATGACCTATCCTCAAAAATGGTTAAAGAGGGGCGCCTGGGTGGCTCAGTCGTTAAGCGCCTGCCTTCGGCTCAGGTCATGATCCCAGCATCCTTGGATCGAGCCCCGCATCGGGCTCCCTGCTCGGCGGGAAGCCTGCTTCTCCCTCTTCCATTCTCCCTGCTTGTGTTCCTCTCTCACTGTGTCTCTCTCTGTCAAATAAATAAATAAAATCTTTAAAAAAAAAAAGGTTAAAGAAAATCTTAAACTAGAAAAGAAATGATTGAAGAAGGAATCTTTGAACATCAGGAATGAAGAGCAACAATATAAAGATAAAAGTATGTGAAAATATATTACATTTATCTTTTCCTCATTGGTTTTCTAAAGAATCTTTGATGGTTGAAGGAAAACTTATAACATTGTCTGGAATGGTGCTAAATACATGGAGAGGACCTATTTAAGACAATGATATTATATGTGAAGGAAACTAGAGGGACATAAAGGAAGGTAAGATTTCTTCATTTAAACTGGTAAAATGTCGGGGCACCTGGGGGGCTCAGTGGTTAAGTGTCTGCCTTGGGCTCAGGTCATGATCCCAGGGTCCTGGGATCGAGTCCCACATCGGGCTCCCTGCTCAGCGGGGAGCCTGCTTCTCCCTTTCCCGCTCCCCCTGCTTGTGTTCCCTCTCTTGCTATGTCTCCCTCTGTCAAATAAATAAATAAAATATTAAAAAAATAAATAAATAGGGCACCTGGGTGGCTCAGTTGGTTAAGCGACTGCCTTCGGCTCAGGTCATGATCCTGGAGTCCCGGGATCGAGTCCCGCATCGGGCTCCCTGCTCAGCAGGGAGTCTGCTTCTCCATCTAACCCTCCCCCCTCTCATGTGCTCTCTCTCTCATTCTCTCTCTCTCAAATAAATAAATAAAATCTTTAAAAAATTAATTAATTAATTAATTAATTAATTAACTGGTAAAATGTCACACCAGTAGATTGTGATAAGTTATGAATAGATCATGTGATACCCAGAGCAACCCATAAAAAGCTGTACAAAAAGACACACTTAAAAACACTATAGATATATCAGAGTAAAATTCTAAAATATATGCAAGTAACCCATAGGAAGACAAGAGAAAGAAAGAAAGAAAGAGAACAAATACATGACAGAAATAAAATGGCAGCCCAACATGTTAATAATATCAACAATTATGTTAAGTGTAAATTATCTAAGTACACTGATTAAAATATAGAGATTGATATAGTGGATTTATTTATTTATTTATTTATTTATTTATTTTAAAGATTTTATTTATTTATTTATTTGAGAGAGAGAGAGAGAGAGACAGCATGAGAGGGGAGAGGGTCAGAGGGAGAAGCAGGCTCCCCGCCGAGCCAGAAGCCTGATGCGGGACTCGATCCCTGGACTCCAGGATCATGACCTGAGCCGAAGGTAGTCGCTTAACCAACTGAGACACCCAGGCGCCCCGATATAGTGGATTTAAAAACATGATGTATATGTTACAAGAAACTCATTTCATATATAATGATTTAGATTGGTCAAGATTAGAAGGATGGAAAAAATACTATGTAAACATTAGTCAAAATAGTAATTGCTATATTAATATCCCATAGGGAAGACTTTATAGCAAATAAAATTACAAAGACAGAAAGACAATGCATAATAATTAAAGGATCAACCCAACAAGAACACAGTTATTCTAAATTTATACACAACAAAAAATAGAACTGCAAAAATATGTGAAGCAAAATCTGATTAAGCTAAGAGAGAAATAGATAAATCCACAATTAATGTCATGATATTCAACATTCCTTCTCAACAATTGATAGAACATCTGAACAGAATAGTACTCACTACCACCATCCAACAGGATCTAGTTGATATGTGGCAAGACATATATACTTGCATATTCTGGTCTGTGAAGTTAACTTTACTCAAATTGTTGATATCGTACAGAGTGTGCTGTTTTAGAGGAATCAGACTAGAAATCAATAATGAAATAGCATAAAAATCTCCAAACAGGTGGAAACTAAACAACACATTTCTAAATAATCCATGAGCTAAAAGGGAAGTTTCAAGGGAAATAACAAAATATATTGAACTGAGTTGAAATGAAAATGCAACATATTAAAACTTGTTAGAAACAGCTAAAGCATTGCTGTGAGGGAAATGTACAGCATGAAATAAATATATTAGAAGACGAACATTTTCCAATTGATCATCTAAGCTCTCTCTTCAAAAACTAGAAAGTGTAAAACAAACCCAGGCAGAAAAAAACAGGCAGAAGGAAAGATATAATGTGCATAAAAGCAGACATCAATGAAATTGAAAACAGAATCCATAAATGTAAGAATGGATTCTTTGATACATTCATTCAAATGATTGCCAAACTTCCAGCAAAACTAACAAAGACAAAAAATAAAGGACACAAATTATCAATATCATGAATGAAATAGGGGATATCATAACAGAACTTGCAGTCATCAAAATATGAGCAAATATTATGAGCAACTCTAAATCCATACATTTGAAAACTCAGATGAGATGGACCATTTCTTTGAAAAACACAATTTACCACAACTTATCCAATATGAGATCATTTGAATAGCCCTCTAAATTTCTAAGGAAATTGAATGTATAATTAAAAAGTCTCCCCCAAAAGAAGCTTCCAGGACAAAGTAGTTTCAGTGAAGAAATCTAAAGAAAAAAAAAATGTTAAAAGAAGTTAGCACTAATTCCCATCTCATTAGGGAATGTAAATTTAAATAGTAACAGGTTATCACTATATACTCATCAGAATGGGTATAAAGTTATAGTTATACAGATGAATAAGACCAGAGATCTTCTGTGCAACATAATGCCTACAGTTAACATAGTTAACAGTACAGGGTTGTTCACTGAAAAACTTAAGAGGGTAGATCTCACGCCAAGTGTTCTTATCAAAAGAAAAAATGTGGGCGGTGGGGCAATGGGAAAGAAGAAAGCTTTTGGAGGTGATGAATATGTTTGTTTATTACCTTGACTGTGATGATGGTATGTATCCATATGCCCCAAATCATCGAAATGTATACATTGAGTATGTGCAATTTGCTATACACCTCAATAGAGCCGAAAAATAAAATTATATAAATTAAAATATTTTATAGTTCGAAATGTTGGCAAGGCTCCCAAGAAACAGGATCACTCAAATTTTGCTGGTGTAAATGTAAAATGGTACAACTATTCTAGAAAATAGTTTGGCAGTTTCTTAAAAAATAAAATTATACATGGGGTGCCTGGGTGGCTCAGTGGGTTAAATGTCCGACTCTTGATTTCAGCTCAGGTTATGGTGTCAGGGTATTGAGATCAAGTCAGGCTCTGTGCTCAGTGGGGAATATCTACTGGAGATTCTCTCCCTCTCCTCATTCTGCCCTCCCTCCACTCTCTCTCTCTTTCAAATAATAAATAAATTAATTTAAAAAAAACCCCATAACTAACTAAACATGGAATGATCACATGACTTGAAGACTGGACTTCTGGGCATTTATTTCAGAGAAAGGAAAACATATATCAAACAAAAACCTGTAAATAAACATTAATAGCAGCTCAATGTATAATTGCCAAAAACTGTAAAAATCCCAGATGTTCTGCAACAGATGAATTTCTAAACATAATGAAACACATCCATATCGCAGAATATTAAACAGCACATATGAAGGGAGAAACTATGGATGCATGCCACAACTATCGTGGATCTCCAGATAATTATGCTGAGTGAAAAAAAAAAAAGAACAAACAAACAGCCAATCCCCAAAGTTTACATATTTCAGAGTCCAATTATATAATAATCTTCAGACTTAAAATGACAAAATTGTTGAAATGGGAAACAGATTAATGGTTCTAGGGTTGGCTAAGGGGGTGAGAGGCAGGTTTTCAGAAGTGAGAGTGGGCATAAAAGGGCATCATGAAGATCCCTGGAAATTATAGAAATGTTCTGTATCTTGTCTGTGCCAAGATATTTTGATTGTCACATTTTATTGTAGTTTTGAGAGATGTTGGGGGAAACTGGGTAAAAGATCCATGGAATTCATGGAAATAATTCATGGAATTATTTCTTATAACCGAATCGGAATTGACAATTATCTCAAAATAAAGCCGTTTATTTAAAAGATTAGATGACTCTAGGAAATAAGAATTAAAAAATAAAGGTGCCTTCATATTCTGGCTTTCTTATTGTATTTTCTATTTATTCATTAATATATTTGTTCATCATTATTCATTAATTCATGTATTCTTATGCTTTTGGCTTTTCTTTTCACTTTGGGTTTATGAACTAAAAAGAGTATTTTGTGAAATTATTCATTTGAATGTTTTCATTCATGGTGTCTTATTCTGCATTTGGGATGCTGCAAGTATACCAAACGGATAATAATAATGATAAATTTATATACGGTTTGTTGTCAAGTTGGGGGGGTGGGATGCTCTATTTACTTTTTTGTAAATCAGTTGTTTTCTGCTTTCTACCAAATGCCAATATCTCTTTTCTGTCTCCATACATAATATGTAACAGATATTTGTCAAGCACCTACTGTGCAGCATTTGCTGTTCCAAACACTGAACATTGTAGTGGTGAAAATATAGTCTCTTCCCCTCATATTCAGAAGTATGGGAATAGAGGTGGAGAGGTCACCACATAACAAGTTAACAAACACAACAAGAATGTATTTTCAAATGCTTAAGAGATATCTACTACATTCCTCTTAGAACACTTCTCCTTTGAGTCATTCCATCTCTTAGGACAATGTTTATTGACACCCTTGTTATTACAGGTTGCACAGCTTGTTGTGGGGGTTCACCATGCCTATAATCAGCATCCCAGTCTCCACCCACTGCATGCTAGTAACACCCCTCCCAAACTTGTGACGAGAGAAACTGTTCACAGACTTTTTGCCAAATGTCTCCAGTTTTCTGGAGAAAAGTATCTCTTGGGCAGGAGGAAGACCATGGTTGCAAACCATTGCCTGAGAGACTCTTGAGGTTTTTGCTCCAGGAAAGCTCAGGGTGGGTATTAAAACTTTTTATCAAGACAGTAAGTTCTGAAGCTAGCCTTCGTGGAGAGAGAAAGTTCAACGTTTTCATAAATATCTTGTCAAAGCCAAATTAGAAAGAAGTGGAAACTAAAGTCAGAGTGGGTATATGAATCTTTAAAATAATTCTGACAGTAACTCTGGTGAGATGAATGCCCTTTGGAGGTTTTTTGACCAGAAATTGACATAACATGAATTTGAGGTTGCTTTTCTTTCCTTTCTTTTCTTTTCTTTTCTTTTCTTTCTTTCTTTCTTTCTTTCTTTCTTTCTTTCTTTCTTTCTTTCTTTCTTTCTTTCTTTCTTTCTTTCTTTCTTTCTT
>NC_058409.1:133304797-133326467 GCF_002201575.2 Neomonachus schauinslandi | reverse complement strand
CTTTCTTTCTTTCTTTCTTTCTTTCTTTCTTTCTTTCTTTCTTTCTTCTTTCTTTCTTCCTTTCTCTTTCTTTCTTTCTTCTTTCTCTCTTTTTCTTCGTTTTCTTTCTTCTTTCTTCCTTCCTTCCTTTCTTTCCTCTTTTTTCAAGATTCATTTATTTATTTTAGAGAGAGCAGTGTGGAGGGGTAGAGGGAGAGGGAGAGAGAGAGTCCTAAGTGACTCCACACTAAGCGAGGAGACTGACGCAGGACTCCATCTCATGACCCTATATCACAACCTGAGCTGAAACCAAGAGTCAGTCACTTAACCAACTGAGCCATCCAGGCACCCATAAAGTCTTAATTTCTATGAACATTTAGCCTCAGGCAAACCAGATTGATTGATCAGGCTACGTAAATTTTATTTAGAAGTTATCACTTTGACTGCTTTAAGAAGAATATATGATGGACTGGGGGCTGATGGCAGAAAGTGTAAGGTATTAGGACACTATGGCAATAAACCTATTCAAGAGATGAAGGTTACTATCCTAGGTGCTGTTTGTTCCATTTTGTATATATTAAGTTTGAGATGTGCATTACATATCAAACTTGCAATGTCAATAGACAATGTGTATAAATGTGGATCTAAATAGCCTGTACATAAACTCAGAGTAATCAGGTTTTTTAAAAGTGATGGTGTTATAGGCTGAATTGTGTCCCCCTCAAAATGCATGTTAAAGTCCCAACTCCCAATACATTAGGTGGGACACTAATCCAATATGGCTGAATGATGGTGTCCTATGAGAAGAGGGAGAGACACCATGGGTGAACTTGCACAAAGAAAAAGCCATGTGAGACACGGTGAGAAAAAAAAAAGAACGACTAAGTGAAGAAAGATCATAAACGAGAGAGGTCATTGAGCTGGATGAAATGCATTTTTGTTTTTTTTTTAGTTTAAGAAGGAAAATATTAAATTTATAGTATGTTTATATATAGTATGTTTGAATCCTTGAGTGAATGAAAGCAGACATCTCTGGGTTAATATTTTATATAAGAGAAAAAAATCATTTACCCCTTTATCATAGTAGAAAAAATAGCATATGCAGAGAGTTTAGATTGTATGTCAGGTTGATGAGGTTGTATTTATATGGTTTTCCATTTACTTAATAAGAAATGAAAGGAAGAATGTGAATAAAGCTTATGGAGAGTATAAGTCAGAAAATAGCATCTCTAAGAGTGAAAAAGTGAATTCACTACACATATTATTTACATCTGTTAATTGAAAAATAAATCTTTATCCATAATATATACACATATATATTTATGTATATAAATATATACACACATACACACACACATATAAAGAAATATTAATATGACCATAAATACCAAGAAGAGAAAGTCATAGAATGTCATATATTTGTAGTGCTTGTTGAACTGACTATAATCTGGATATAGGACTATAATCCTATAATGTTAGTTGTTTTAACTTTTAAAAAAATATATAAAATGAGAAATTTTTATATACAAGTTCCCCCACTCCCCCTCCCCACCATTTGAAAGTAGAATGTTCCTCTGAAACCTTTTGTAAGCCAGAACAGTATAAAGCAAAGAAGGAATTGCCATTAATTTACATTAATGGAAAAATTTTGGACATTCCCAGACCCCCAAAATTACCTCTTTTAGCCTTATCTGATACCTTAGGACACATCTTACTAATGCATGCACAAAATATATCAAGATAAAGCTCAGATGTGCACAGACACAGTTCAAAACTCTGGTGGCCTGATGCTGAGATGCGGAATGTGGGGCTCTTGGGAGGAGCTGGGTGGGGCCACCCTCCCGGCTCAGGGTGCACACTGCCTCTATAGAGGCTCCCTGCAAAACAGATGCTGGACACTGTTTTTGCTTTTTCTTTTTTCTTTGAAAGATTTTATTTATTTATGTGACAGAGAGAAAGAGCACAATCAGGGGGAGTGGCAGGCAGAGGGAGAAGGAGAAGCTGGCTCCCCACTGAGCAGGGAGCCCGATGTGACTTGGGGCTGGATCCCAGGACCCTGGGATCATGATCTGAGCCAAGGCAGATGCTTAACTGATTGAGCCACCCAGGTGCCCCTTTTTTGCTTTTTCACCTTTTTTTTTTTTTGTAAAAGTGGAAATCTTTGAATTTCTTTTGGTTGGTGAAAACAGGTATTAAATGTAGATCTTTCGTAAGAGCAAAGTGGCTTAAGACAAACTTTTGAAAAGTGGGGGATACCTATATATTATTAAAAAATTATTATCTACTTTGTACCTTGTAGCTACAGGACAAACTCAAAGGATAATAAGCATCTGGACAATAAATATCCTTGTTCATACCATTAGTGGTGCTAACATGATTATCATAAAATTAATGATATAATACGTCCCCAGCAAAGTGGCCAGAAGCAAATTTAGATTTCGTTTCTATGCACAAAGTGAAGAGGCTACTTAAGGCACCTGTGATTGGCACACAGCAAAACTCACTTTTAGTCAATGTGTTTGGTCCAGAACAGCACTTCATTGTTTAAGTAAGTTGCATAATCATCCAAGATACAAAGGCCAATGTTGCACTTTCTGAACCTGTCCTTATAAGTTCCTCTTTTTTTCCATCTTAATTTACTAAGTCCAGAATACCTTAATAGGGGAAAACTGTTTCAGTTGCTTTGAGGAAATTAAAGGACTGAAATAGTCCTCATTTTGAAAACAATCAGTAGAATCACTTCTATGTGCCAAGCGGACTGTCAAATCGAGTCACATTAGAAAGCAGTCCTCATGGGGCGCCTGGGTGGCTCAGTCGTTAAGCGTCTGCCTTCGGCTCAGGTCATGATCCCAGGGTCCTGGGATCGAGCCCTGCATCGGGCTCCCCACTCTGCGGGAAGCCTGCTTCTCCCTCTCCCACTCCCCCTGCTTGTGTTCCTGCTCTCGCTATGTCTCTCTCCGTCAAATAAATAAATAAAATCTTTAAAAAAAAAAAAAAAAAAAGAAAGCAGTCCTCATGTGTTTAGGTCTCATTAGCCAGTGGGAACAAAGGGATTCTTCTTAACACGTGCATACAGCTAACTTTGATTCTGGTATTTCACGGTCTATAGAGATATCACACGGCCCACCAATAAACCTGGCCAATTTGCCTTTTCCGGGCTGCCTCCGACATCAATTCCTGACTTTTTGTCTCCTGCAAGGATTTGCACGCTGCCTTTGCTGACTTACCATTCAAGAATGTGTGCACACTGTTGCATCAAACTGTCAGCTCAGAATCAAAGTTCATTCCCTCATGGGAATGTGCAGGGGGAGGTTCTCTTAGTCCTATATTAGTATCACTTATCAAAGTTCCATTTGAAGACTGCACAGTCCCCAAAGTATTACAATTTTTTTTTCCTCCAGTGAATGCTCACAAAAGTTTTATGTGTATGGATTGAGGCAATTCAAGTAATAGGCTTCAAACTGGACCCAAAGCCATTGTCCTCTCAGCCCTCAGGCCATCCATGGCTGTGTCAGATTTGATTTTTATTCAGGGTAGATTTTCTTCCAGGGGACCAGCAAGGCCAACTTGCTATTTGCCTTTAGAAGGGCCCCCTTTCAGTTTGCCCTGTCTGTCCACACATATATGCTTGTATAACTACATCTGTATATGCACAGACATATTTCCCAAACATTGAAACTATTTTAATTATTTATACCTGAAGATCCTCAGGCCTGTGTAAATCAATCATAAAAAATATATGTCCAACAGGAAAAAAGTTGTTGATGGCTTTATACACCAATATATATTAAGATGTCTCTGCTCTCAGGAAAAAAAAAAATCTTATACTTTTGAGGGCCTAGAAAAAATATAAGATCATTTATGACAACTGTATGTACTGATTCCCCATAACCTCAGTTTTCAGAAAAAAAATAGACATTTCATTACACCCACAATCTGTGTTATTCAGCAAAGGCAACATGAGACTGACTTAGACTTGGATTTAAAGCAAATCAAGAAATATTTTAGAGATGCTAATTCAGCACCGTGAGTTAAAGGAAGGATAAGTAATGCAGATGGGTGCCCCAATTATATGAATTAGAACAAAAATGGGATCATATGATACTCTAGAAACAGGAGAGAACGATGAGTGGAATACAGAAGAAACAAAAAATTCACAAGAAAAGCTAGGACGTTGACCTCTCTTACTCCTTAGAAAGGACACAACAGAACTAAGAAAATACCTCAAGATCAAAGTCCTATGTGAGAAAGGAAGGGATAAAAGATAAAAGACTTTACACAGATATTAGCAGCATCTTGGGGACATTTAGTTTTTTTCTATCTGGAGTAGTAAACTCAGCTTACAAGAATATAGATGGAGTACAGACTTGTCCAATTACTATGTTGTACACCTGAAACTAATGTTACATTGTGTGTCAAAAATACTTCAAAAAAAAAAAAAACAGAAAGAAAAAAGAATATAATTGGCTTCACAGTGCTTCACTGCGCAGTGTTGTGATAAGAGAGTATGATGGTAGATCAGAAGAACTAAGTAAAATCACGAATTTAATTATGGAAATGCAAATTAATAGAAACATATGGTGATTAGGTTAATAAAATGTTCTTCAAACATATGTGTAAACTGTATTTATAAATCCTTCATTTTAATTTTCATTTCATGCTAAAACAAAAGACATATGAGGGGCGCCTGGGTGGCTCAGTCGTTAAGCATCTGCCTTCGGCTCAGGTCATGATCCCAGGGTCCTGGGATCGAGCCCCACATCGGGCTCCCTGCTCTGCAGGAAGCCTGCTTCTCCCTCTCCCACTCCCCCTGCTTGTGTTCCCTCTCTCGCTGTGTCTCTCTCTCTCAAATAAATAAATAAAATCTTAAAAACAAAACAAAACAAAACAAAAAAACAAAAGACATATGAACTAATAAAATATCACCCTTTCCATTGTGATTTTATTTTTTTAATTTAATTTATTTTAATTAATTTATTTTTTCATTGTGATCATTTTAGATTCCTGAAGAGATGGGGAAAGAGAGAAGAAGAAGGAGAAGGAGGGAGAGGGGGAGAAGGAGGAGGAAGAAAGAAAAGAGGAGGAGGTATGGAAAGGAGATTGAGATGTACTGAGGCTTACATCTGTTGAACAGTAAGCAGATATGTGGGGTACCATATTCTCAAGCCTTCAACCTTAAACTAAAGCAACTCCTTCAGAAGTAAAGCCACTTGGGTCCCCAGGAGGAAGGATTGAGACTAGTTTTCCTCAGTCAGTTTCTGACATGTTACCGGAAAAAATGGAGAACTGAGAAAAAATAGAAAGTACAACCAACAGAATCGGCTGACGCCTAAGAGGAGACCAGAAAACATAACACATTAAAAGTGAAGAAATTAACTGTAGGTGATTTTATGTTTCAGCTAGAGGAGACATAAAATTGACATATATTATTAAAATAATTAAGAGATGCTATATATAAAGTCACTTTTTTGATTACTTTGGGATGAGAAAATCGCAAAGGGCTTGTCCAATTTATGTAGCAGTTTTTTAAAAAAATATGTACATTCATTGTTATAAAACTTGAATGGCTTTTTACTCTTTAAAATAAATTCAATAAAGCATTTTATTAAATAAAGACTCCAAGTTTCTATTTATAAATTAGAATTATCATATACTGAATATTCTTAAAGTGGAACATACCTAGGTGGAATGCAAACCAGTAAGTAAAACCCCAGAAATCAAATCTCTGATAATTATTTACTGAAGATACGTATACTTAGTATTTAATGCTCTATCAGAAAGAGATTTGAGGTTAAACATTTGACATGAGATCTTTGACCTTTTCTCCAGTATTAATTAGTGAGGCTAAATTATACAATCTCTGGGACTTTTAACAGTAAAGGTCTATTTCCTGCTTACAGGTCATGTCCATCACTGGTCACTATCTTCACTCTAGTTTTCAGGCTCATGGAGGAGCCCCCATCTAAGATGCTATAAGTTTATTTTCTTGAAAAGAGGGTCAGAACATATTTTGAATAATAATAATGCAGTGTATCATAGTCCAGCTATACAATAATTTCAGAGAGGGCAAGGAAATTATTCCAAATACTTATGTGTTGCTCCATACAAGCTTGCATAAAATAAATAGTTCTGACTAAAGGTTCATAATAAAATAACCCTCATTCCATGAAACTTTAATTTTAGTAAAAGGGCCACATGACAGATGACAAGAAGAAAATTATTGTCTTACAGAACAATAAATTCAATATTAAAAGCATCACTCTCTTACAGGTTTATATTTCAATAGCATTTTGTTGATGGATAGGCTGAGTTAATTTTTAACTTTTTTTTTTTTTTTTTTTTTAGTAGCTCAGAGCAGGTCTTTATTCACATACCCTTCCTGCTATAGAATAGCAAATAACAAAGTGTCTTTAAAGCAAGCATAGGTTAAGTGCAGAGTAAGAGAATCCTTATGATGATGATAGGATGGACAAAGAATGTAGAGAGCTAAATTTTAGATCAAAAGCTGTGTCTCCAGTCCTGACAGAACAATCAGTCCTTGACTTTTACATAATAAGCAAATTCGATATGCATTTCATAAATAGCAAATAAATGGGCAACCTCAGAATATCATTTTAATGAGTGTGACTTTCCTGACTGCAACCACACATTCTATATTCACTGAAGCTTCCTGTGTAGGATGCGAGTCAGGAAAACTTAAAAAGCACTTAAAAACCATAGCAGACAATGAAAAGTAAAAAGGCCATTTAGATTTGCTGAAAGAAGCATAACAATATGCCTTCAAAAGATTCTCCTAGGCATCAGCTTAGGATTCTTCTCATGGACTTAAGGCCACTCTTTAAAAGAAAATATTATCAGAAGCAGAAAAAAAAGATACTTTTAAAAAAATACTCGAAGTTTCACAAATGTATTTTGGTTTAAAAATATAAATGGTAGTCTGATTTAATGTTATTTATGAATGTATGAAATAATACTCTTGTGAAGGTTAGGACTCCAGAAATATTTTAAATCATTATTTTCTCTGCTCTGTCTGCTCCAGTGCCGAATACCCAGTGGGAACTCAATAAATATAAATTGATGATGATGATAATAACTTCCCCGAGACACACACACACACAGTTTGAAAAATCAGTTATTAAGTCCATGTGCATTTTAACTTTGAATTTGTCTTTCTAAAGAATCTGAAGTCAGATTTATTTTGGTTTTGTCTCTGCTGTATTTTGATGAGCAGTGAAGAAACTGCAGACACAGACTTTTTATATGGATGATGCAGGATTTATTTATTAGGCTCATTCGCTGGGCAGGTTAGTGAGCTATCTTTTTTGATGTCACCCACCGCATTCAGGGGCAATGAGCCCTTGTAAAACTACAAACTCAATTATAGCCTGAATTAATATTTTATACATTAAATTTCATAAGTTATACTTGGTTGAACAGAGTAACTGAATTAAAATATGATTTATAATTAAATCCTTATCAATCACCCTAAGAGTGCAACCAATCTGTATATTTGGTCCTCGGTTCTCATTTAATATTGTGAAGTAACTTGCCAGGTAAAAAGAGTAATCAGTTTTAGGCAAGAGACAATTGCTCGCTGCAATACAGTCACATTTGTAATTGATCAGCAATGGCATGATGATTTATCATTCATGAGATGTGTATCACTTCAGAAAGCTTAACTTATACAGTGGTGCATTCAGCCTCAAATTTGTAAACATTTCAGAATTAGAACAGCTCTATACTCATAAGAAATGTCACATGCTTCTTCCCTCTTAAAAGTATAGAAAATAAACTAGGTCTACTTCTAATCATATGATTCAAAATATTACAATTAAAAATTAAATACAAATGTTTAAGCAGGTATATTGCTATTCTAAAAAATACTTTAAAACTACTCATGATATGCAAAATGTCATTCTGAGTTATATTAGAGTAAGATTACTTATTTACACGGACTTTCAAAATTTTTCATTAGGGCTTTTTTTAGGGCAGTTTTAGGTTAATGAATACTCACTTTTTCATTAACCACAACAAAAAATAAATCAAGGAAATTTATCTATTGGCCTTTATTTGACTATAAATCCTCATCTATTATCAGAAATCCAAATAGAAGATTATAAATTTTATGTTTATTGGTATTAGTTACTTAATATAAAACATGAAAAATAATGGTGTAAAGCTTTAAATTTGAAATGGGCTTCTATAGAAAGAATCAAGCAACCTATCTCCAATAGCTTGGTGGTCTGTATGTATAAGATCAGGGAGAGGCAGAAAATGAAGGAATAATTAAATAAGATTAAAATAAGACAGGGAGTTGCATCACAATAAATACAAAATTGAGTATTGGTTTGTGTTTGTTTTAAACTATGGAGAGGAGAAAAAATAAATTATGGAGAGAAGAGGGAGCATAAATATGTTATACATCAAGTCTATACTCTAGATCCCAACTTCTTTACCCATTCATCAGTCAATGGACATGCGGGCTCTTTCCATAATTTGGCTGTTGTTGCTAATGCTACTATAATCATCGGGGTGCATGTGACCTTTTAAGTCGGTATTTTTGTTCTTTGGGTAAATACCTAGTAGTGCGATTGCTGGGTCATAGAGTAATTCTATTTTTCACTTTTTGAGGAACCTCCATACTGTTTTCCAGAGTGGCTGCACCAATTTGCACTCCCACCAACAGTGTAAGAGGGTTCCCCTTTCTCCACATCCTCACCAACACCTGCTGTTTCCTGTGTTGTTAATTTTAGCCATTCTGACAGGGGTGAGATGGTATCTCTTTGTGGTTTTGATTTGCATTTCCCCGATCATGATTGATGTTGAGCATCTCTTAGATGCTAGATATCTGTATGTCTCAGATGAACACAGTGGAAGGGAAAAAAAAGAGAGGGATGCAAACAATAAGAGATTCTCAACTATAGAGAAAAAACTGAGGATTGCTGGAGGGGAGGTGGTTGGGGAATGGGCTAAATGGGTGATGAGTATTAAGGAGGGCACTTGTGGTGAGCATTGGGTGTTGTATATAAGTCATGAATCATTAAATTCTACTCCTAAAACCAATATTACACTAAATGTTAACCAATTAGAAATTAAACAAAAACTTGAAACAAACAAAAAAATAGAGTCTAGATTCCAGAGCATCACTTTAAGTTTAAATTACTTGCTTTTTTGCATCCTTCATTTCTTCAACTGTAAATGTACTTAATAGTAGTTTACCTCAGAGACATGAGGCCCATCAAATTAACACAGGCAAAACAAACTTCCTAATAATTTAGTTAAAATAAAAATACTATTATTGTAACTTTTCCTACAATAGTCAAATTAAGTGTTGTTTTATCACTTTGATAATTTTGCATAAGCATAAAATGAATTTGTTCCTCAATACAAAACACAAAATTCACAATAATGAGCATATTATTTCAGTGAAGACAATTCTTGCAATGATGATCTTAGAATGAAGAAAGTTTTTTCCTTCATTTTTGTAAAGAAATCATGGGTTATAAAAAACCAGAGATACAAATTTTACTATAAAATTGTAGTAAATAGGAAGTCAGGAAATATTTCAGTAAATTCCACCACTTCACTTAGCATAATACACTCTAGTTCCATTGACATCATTGCAAATGGCAAGATTTTATTCTTTTTGATGGCTGGATAATATATTCAAAATAGATGAAAGACCTAAATGTGAGACAGGAAACTATCAAAATCCTAGAGAACACAGGCAGAAACCTCTTTGACCTCAGCCATAGCAACTTCTTACTAGACACGTTACCGGAGGCAAGGGAAGCAAAGCAAAAACGAACTATTGGAACTTCATCAAGATAAAAATTTCGGCACAGTGAAGGAAACAATCAACAAAACTAAAAGGCAGTCTACAGAATGGGAGAAAATATTTGCAAATGACATATTTGATAAAAGGTTAGTATCCAAAATCTATCAAGAACTTACCAAAGTCAACACCCAAAGAACAAATAATCCAGAGAAATTAGCAGAAAACATGAAAAGACACTTTTCCAAAGAAGATATCTGGATGGCTCAACATCACTCATTATCAGGGAAATACAAATCAAAACCACAAAGAGATATCACCTCACACCTGCCAGAATGGCTCAAATTAACACAGGAAACAACATGTGTTGGTGAAGATGCGGATAAATGGGAAGACTTTACACTGTTGGTGGGAATGCAAACTGGTGCAGCCACTCTGGAGAACAGTTTGTAGGTTCCTCAAAAAGTTGAAAATAGAACTACCCTACAATCTAGCAATTGCAGTATTAGGCATTTACCCAAAGGACACACAAAAAAAACAGATTCAAAGGGTACATGCACCCCAATGTTTATAGCAGCATTATCAACAATAGTCAAACTATGGAGAGAGCCCAAACGTCCATCAACTGATTAGTGGATAAAGAAGATGTGGTATATATATTGTTGTATATGTATGTGGAATATATATTGTTTAATTGTGTAAATTAAATTTTGAAAAGTTATTAAATTATCAAGGCCATAGATTATCTTTACTAAGAGTAGATTTTAAGCCCTAATCTAACAAAAAATAATGAGAAAACTTTAAACTTTCATATTGCAATAAATCATCAAATAGTATTATTTCATATAATATTTAAGTGTTTTATCTAACTGCTTAACTCTAAATAGCAGGAAAAAAATATTTATGTATATTTATATTTGTTATTTTCAGCTTAAAAGAGGACACTGAAATAATTATAATTGGGTATATCCTTTTATTTATTTTTAAGTCCTCATTTGTTATTATGTTCTTTAATAATAGAACACAGCAAGTCTCTTTATCCCAAATCTGAAAATGAGGTTTCCCTTCACTATAGCTTGTAATCAAATATAACAGTTTATAGGAAAATCAGAGGTCAGTTTACATTAAACAACAGAAACCGAAGGTAGCTAACTTAACAAAGCATGGTGGGAAGACCGTTACCTAAGTAGGAGGCAGGCTTAATATACCCTGAACCTGTAAAATGCCATTCATAGAAAATTGACTCAAGATTTATAGCTGTAGGTAATAATTCAATGTCAGCGAAAACCAGGGCACATGCCTCAGCAGCAGAAATTAACCCATAAGAAAATGTTAGTGTTATTTTTCTGGGTAGGAGGATTATAACTGCTAATGGCCTAAATATATATCATTTAGAATTCAGCAAAAATCCAAAAATTGTTTATGTATTTATATACAAATAATGTCAAAATGTAAGTCATAGCAGAAGAAAATAAGCTTTTGATTGCACTCAAAACTGTATTCATTTTATGTTACATAGTAAATAAAAGTCATAATGCTAAGCAACAAAACAAAAAGCTGGAAAGTGTATTGAAAAGTCTGGTTTTAGAAGGAGAGAAAAGTCTAATCAGATGGTATTTATAAACACAAATAATAAGAGTTTTATCATGTTGATTTTACATAACACTATTATGAGAAGATATATATGTTGCATCTAGAAAGTAATCAAAATTTATATTAATTTATATTTCTATCATACCACATTAACTACAGAAAACAAATTGCAAGATCTGAATTTACAGTATCACTGATCAGTACTCTAGAAAGGGAAACCTACTCTCCAATCTTAGTGAAGCATTTCACTTGTGTAACTAACCCCAAAACAGAGGTAATCACAAGCAGTAGAACTCATCAAGATAAATAAATTGGATTAATGAGTGAGAAATTCAAACTGAAGATGATCCTACAGGGAATGGGCAGTAATAAATCCTTTGTAGGTGGTTAATATCATATATATATCACTGTGAAAGAATGCATTTTTCAAAATATTATATGTATTTAGGATTTTTTTCCCCTTTTCCTCTTAATGCCAGTATTTGGAAACAAAACAATATAAAACTCAAGCCTTAAACAAGGATTTATCTGTTTCTGCAGGATTTTAATTTCCCAGTTGGCTTTACAACTCATGACACTACAAAGAATAACCGTGTTAACATTCCAGGCACCTAACAAATATTGCATCAAATATATGCCGCAAACTGTCCTAGACAGACTGAACTGTAGAACAAGAAATAGACATAAGGAATAAATGTTTCCTTTTCAGTTGTGAAAAACTGTACTTGTAAAACCCTGACAAATTCTGCATCTATATTTGACAGAGAAAATATACTGCATATCAAGTCATTTTTCTATCTCTACCATGGATACTGATCAGATTGAAAGGGCAAGGTTTAATGTTTCAAAATATTCAAGACACTGAATATAGGCTGCATTTCACTTAACCCAGCTATGTATACATTGTCTCAAAGTCTAGTTGTAAAAATAATTTTCAGGTATGAACAGCAGCAAAAGTGTTGAAACAAATCATATTGTCTAAGAAATCTTGGAATCTTGTTCTTCTTGATTAGTAAAGAAAAAAAATACATTGATGAGGGAAAAACAAAATCTTTTTTCATTAAGTGCTTATTTCTCCTTGTTTTTTAGGAAGGATATCATTCTTATAATGGGCACAAAAGAATAGAGAAAAATATTTTTTCTGGTTGACATGAGACATTTATACAATAGAACTGTCTAACTGGTGTCACATGAGGTCAGATGGATTTGTCCCCACACTCAGGGACTCCAGTGAAATGAAAGGTGAATAAACCTACCAAGGAAGAATTACATTTTTTTCCCCATAACACACACACACACACACACACACACACACACACAGAGTCCTTTTTTTTTTTTTAATAAGAATAAGCAAAAAAAACCCATGGCATTCATTAAAATGGTAATGTTCTTCATGAACAGTATTTTATTATTTTGTATTAAAATGGCAGTTTCCCCAGAGGACCGCTGACTGAGAGATAAAATATGTGTCTATGTGTGTCTCTATATATGTGTCTCTTCTCTGTCTTACTATTCTATTATGAGTCAGCTCCTGCTAAAATTCTTTGGGTCACTCTTCTCCCTAGGCTATACATTAGATTCCAAACTTTCAGCAGCCTTTATGTAAGCAAAATGATCTCATCCTGGGACCTGCCCTTGAGAGGTTTTTCTAGTTCCAATCTGATAATAGATTCTAAAAATACGTTTCTGTAATAAATGTAAACAGATTATGGTGGTTTAATATGTTAGCTGGCAGTATGGACATTTAAACAGAAATAGATTTATGTACTATAATGAAAAAACATGAGTTTCTAATCTAATAATACAGTCACCATGGTTTAATTTATGCCATTTGGAATTGGGGGTCGGAGGTTGGGTTTGATAGAAAAAAGAAAAAAAAGCTTAACAGACATTACTTTATACATATTATCAAATCACAGAAAGTTGATGCCCACAAACTCTATACTTCCTAAACTTCTATTTGAGACTTAAGTGACTGATTCTGCCTTACCAAATCAGTTTTATTTTAAATACATGATTAGAATTTTCAGCTCTACTATTGTTCATACAAGGTTACCGGTTATTGTCAAACGGTTTCAATATTCAATATTGTTAAACATTGTTTCCATAAGACATACCTGGCTTAGAAATTTATTTGTCCTACACACATTTATTAAAAGGTAACTCATGGATGTACCATGCCAATATGTAGTCCTGGAGAGCCATACATCCAGTTATTGATGACTGGGAAGACTTTTGTTTGTGTTCATGTCCTAAAAATAAAACTGAATATTTACATGTGGAAAAAAAAATCCTAATATTTTTTGAGGTAGTGTTTATATGTACAAGGTAAACATATAAAAGTGAGAAGAGTGACTGAATGATATGGAAGAAGACTGAAGAACCATTTGTGTGGTAGAACTACTGGATCTGGTGTCTGTATATATAGAGATAGGAAGGAGAGAAATCAAAAAAAAAAATACAGAGGCTTTGAATATCTACATCTGGCAATAGAAGTCAGTCAAAGTATGTTACAGGATTAACAGAGAAGATGCTGAACTGGATTTGGGTCAGATCTGCGATGGGCTTTTAAAGAATCTGGATTTAGGGATTAGAGTGTAGGAATTCTTACGTATGGAAAGTTCCAAGGAAATAGAAAAAGTAAGAAGGCACGGAGACTTGGAAGGAAACTTGAATCCACACCAGGACGCTGGTAAAGAAAACTGAGAAGAAATGGTAGAAGGACAGATAAACCAGGATAAGAGAAGTGAGAATTTAGAGAGATTTTCAAATAAAACTGAGTAGTTAATGTATTCCAGGCTCAATGAATTAACACTCAATTTAGAATAAAATTGCCCTTGATAATCAATTCTCTAGGGTGGTCAAATAATTTTATAAAATTAATGCTAGAGGAAGGTTAAATAGAATGTAGGTTAAAAACAAAACAGAACATGCTACCAAACTAAGAGTCAAGGTCAGATTTAAATAGGAGGAAACTCACAGAGAAATTGAAAAAGCCCAAGATTGCAAATAGAGCCTCTTTCTTTAGAGGCTGAAGTAGCAAGGGAAGAGAAAGGTCCAAAGCTTTGGTGGGTAGAGAGACTGAGTGTTGGGCAAAATTGTAAGATGCTCCCCAGTGAACTGCACTTTCATACAATCCCTTCCCCTTCAGTCCCTGTGTTTTTTCCTAGCCAATAGAATATGGCAGATGACGTCATTCCATAATTATGTTATGGTATGTGACTCCCTGTTAGACGACTGGAGAGGGAAATTCTTTTGCTGACTTGAAAGAAGTAAACTGTTATGTTGGGGGGGAGGCGTGCAAGGCCACGTGCAGGGCAAGTAAAAGACTAAGGCGGCATCTAGAACCGGCAGGCAACCCTCAGCTGACATCCAGCAAAAAAGCAGTGCCCTCAGTCCTCCAACTATGAGAAACTAAAAGCTGCCAACAATCATGTGACCTTGACAGAGGATGTAGAGTTTGAGAAAGAAACAATGTCCCATGAGACTTTCACTGCAGCCTTGTGATTGCTCAGCAGAGGAACCAACCAAGCTATATCTGACTCCTGCCCCATGGAAACTGTGACATAATGAATGTTTCTTATTTTAAGCCACTACATTTGTGATAAACTTTCATAGCACAGTATAAAAATAGCACAGTATGGAAAGGAATCTTGAATGCAACTTTTTCTTTTTTCTTTCTTTTTTGCCTTGGGTAAAGCAGAGCTAAGTGACTCAACAAACAGAAAATGCATCTGAGCCTGGATTCAAATCCTAGCTCTGACAATTTTTAGTGTTGTGAGCGTCACTTAAGTTCTCTGTACTTCAGTGACTTTATCAGTGAAAGAAGGTATTATAGCTATCTCATACAATTACTGTGAATGGTAAGTGAGTTAGTTCAGGTTAAATGCTTGACACATAGTAAGGACACAAATAAATGTTAGTGATGCTTATTAATGTTTGGTTTGGGGGGGGTTTTTGTTTTGTTTTTCTTTAAGGAGAAATAATTGAGCTAATTTGGAGAGTGAGGAGAAGGAGCAGATGAAACTAATGATTTGTGAGAAAGAAACCATTAAGGAATATAACCTTGAAAGAAATTGGATCCAGAGAACATGCAAAGTAAAAAATGAGGTAAATAAACGTAACTATAAAAAAAAAAAAAAAAAACAGAATCTGGCTTTACTTCATTTTGAAGAATGAAAATATAATTCAATAATTTTAGTAAACAAAATTCACAAGCCTCTAGCAGGTCCTTGAAAAACAGATGAAAGAAAACAGATGGCCAGTATCAGGACATTATTGAACATTTATTTTCCCTTTAAAATAAAGAGCAGGGCGCCTGGGTGGCTCAGTTGGTTAAGCGACTGCCTTCGGCTCAGGTCATGATCCTGGAGTCCCGGGATCGAGTCCCGCATCGGGCTCCCTGCTCGGCAGGGAGTCTGCTTCTCCCTCTGACCCTCCTCCCTCTCATGCTCTCTGTATCTCATTCTCTCTGTCTCAAATAAATAAATAAAATCTTTAAAATAAATAAATAAATAAAATAAAATAAAGAGCAGAAGAATGAGAGAGAGATATAACATATATACATACAAAAGAGTTTTCTTAATAATGTTTTGGGATTCCTTAAAACTTGAAATTATTTATCACTTATATTCTCCATATATATGTATACATGTATATATGTATGTATGTACGTATATATATATTTTTTTTCAAAGACGTTTGTTCAACTATCTTATCTAACACTTCGAAGAAGGGAATACAATGAAATGAATTTACTCTGACCCTCCCCCCTCTCATGTGCTCTCTCTCTCTTTCTCTCTCTCAAATAAATAAATGAAAAAAAAAAAGAAATTACTCATTTTCTTTTTTTTTTTAAAGATTTTATTTATTTATTTATTTACAGAGAGAGACACAGGGAGAGAGGGAACACAAGCAGGGGGAGTGGGAGAGGGAGAGGCAGGCTTCCCACAGAGCAGGGAGCCTGATGCGGGGCTTGATCCCAGGACCCTGGGACCATGACCTGAGCCGAAGGCAGACACTTATTGACTGAGCCACCCAGGCGCCCCTGAGTTTACTCATTTTCTTATTCTTTCTTGTATTCCCAAATATTTATTGAGTACCTATGAAGGCTTTTTTGAGAAATTAAGTCAACTATTCTATAGACAATAGTTCTATTTTATATCTTAGTCTTGCAAATTTTTCTAAAATATTTTAAACCGTTATAAATGCTAATAGTAAATGTCACCACGAGCCTTTCCATCTCAGTTTATTGAAGGGTTGGTGTCTATGTTTCATTTTTTCTTCATAATGATTTGGGATACTAAATGAAAATACCTACAATTTCCCAAGAAAACCATTATTCAGAATCTATTAGGTCTTAATAGTCAATTCCTTGACTTCCTTATAATTATGTTATACATGAGAGATTTTATTTGAAGTTAATTTCTGGATCTAGTTTTTCTTGCAGTCTGTCATTTAGTTTACAGATCTAAAACATTCTATTAACCTGTGTGGATGAGTCTTACTATAACCTGTATACTTTTTGAGTTTCAGCTAATGTAAATTGTTCCATTTTAAGAACTGCTTAATTTCTCAATAATCAGATATCATGGTGTCTCTCTGTCCATGAAAACAAACAGATAATCTTTCAATATAAAGAATGGTCAGACTTATAGGCTATGTTGTATTTAAGTAGTTACTGAAAAGATAAATGAGCATGCTTTCGAGCTAGCAAAACGAATCTATAAGGAATGCCCTTTGGACTTGTGGTAAAAAGGTTTGTGTTGGACATATTAAGATGTGATACAAAGACAACAAACAAAAAAACAAACATGGTTTTCATTATGGATCCACAATAAAAAGCTATTTTTTAGGACAAATTTTTCTAAAAAGTATGTTCTTTCACTAATACAGTAGTTCCTACTTATTCATCTCCCTGTGCTACTTCAGGTGAACAATAACAGTGGTGTATTTACTGAGTAAAGGTGGTAAATATCCTGAGCAATATCAAGGAGGCTACTATTTCAGATAAAAGCTGTTTAAGTAGTGCAGCTTTTACCTTTCATTACATCAAAAAATTTTGATAAGATATTTTCACTCTCAGGCAATCATATCTCTATAGAGAACCAAGAACCAAACCCAGAATTCTTCATGTAATCTTAGTGTTTTCTTCTCCAAATCTTTTCATTCTACACAGAGAGAAGGACCCCTTCTGAGTTTAGGAGCAGGAGATGCGGGAAAGGTAGGAGAGGATTCTTCTCCTTAATATTGTATCATAAGGGGATCAGAACTGCCATATAACTCTTAGAAATCCTACAGTGTGTTCAGAGATCTTGGTAATACTATTAATTAATACATTATGTCTCTCCAAGTCTTGTAGGAAAATAGGCATGAACAAATCCCACAGTGTCCAGTAATGTTTGATATTGTTTGTTTTTGAGACTTCAGGAGATAGCCCCACTACTTCTGATTTTTATCAAATTTCTACATCACCTGGTATTTTCAAGATAAAATATAGAGTAAAATGGGAAGTTTTCTATATACTCACAGTTTCTTATATACTCACAATCCTCCATCTTTCAAGAATTTTAAATCAGATAAAAAATAAATCTAAGAAAGTAGGTTAAAGAGAAAATACAACACATATACAAAATACAGAATAAAGAATGACGAAAGGAAAAAATAAGCTGCAAACCTCTCTCTTGGTAACGGGTCAGTCAAAAGGCTAACTATGCATATATAGTATCAAGTCTTTTTTTTTTTTAAGATTTTATTTATTCATTTGACAGAGAGAGAAAGAGAGAGCACAAGCAGGGAGAGTAGCAGGCAGAGGGAGAGGGAGAAGCAGGCCTCCTGCCGAGTAGGGAGCCCGATGTGGGGTTCTATCCCAGGACCCCGGGATCATGACCTGAGCCCAAGGCAGACGCTTAAATGACTGAGCCACCTAAGCACCCCAGTATCAAGTCTTTTTAAAACACATCTTGGACATACTTGATAGTCACTTCCATTTTTTCAGGAATATCCAGAAATAGTGAAGTCTCTCTTAACACAAAAATCTAGTGTTAATTGCTCAGTTTACCATGGCATATGTTGTAGGTTAATTTTCTCTTTAATGCACTCCATCATTATTCATTCAAGAGGATGACAAGTTGAAACTGTTCATACTTTGTAAATACCCAAAACAATGTTACTCTGGGAAAGGCTAAATATAGGAAATCACCTGAAAAACAACTTGAAGGGCTTGAAAAATAAATTATGGTTTCTGGTTGGAGGAAATAAAGTTCTAACATGAGCAGGGAAAAATGTCTAGAGGAAGCCATCCAAAACTAATTGCCTTGTCATAAGCAAAAATTGGGCTTCAGGTCCTTGACATCAAAGATAGCTTATTTACAAATGTGTAGTTGCCATATACATATTCAATTATTTTTATGAACCCCACAGAAATAGTACTGGTTTTCTTGTTGTATTATACATACTAATCACTTTAAATCCCTACACCATAAATTTATTTTAACCACTTTAGAAAAAGAATTTAAAAACTGAATTTGTTTCTGCTTTTACCCCAATGATGAAAATGTCATATATCAGTACTAAATATGTGGATCAATAATAAAGCAATGACAAGATTAATGTAGTTATTAATCTGACAATCAATAATGAAATTAATTCGGCCACTTAATCTATAATACAATTTAAAATGTTTCAATACATTATGAGAATTTAAAGTAACATGAGACTCAGATTTCATCTATTGCAACAACCACTCACAGCTGACAGTTATATAGCTACGAGAGCTCTGTGCTAGTAAAGGAGAGTTACAGATGGGATGGTTATAGAAGAGCTACTTACTAGATATGTGAACATGAGAAAATGGCCTAACTTCTTGCACTCTACAGACTTCATTTTTAAAAAGCATGAAATTCCACTCTGGACTAAGATGGTAATGTAGGAGGCTCCTGAATTTCCCTTCTGCCATGGACACACCTAATATACAGATGCACATGGAAAAGTTCTCTTTGAGAGAAATCCAGAAATTAGTTGACTGACTCCTATACAGTGAATGACTGCGAAAATAACCCACATCAAAAGAGGTAGGAAAAGCTGAGACACACTCTTACTGTAAACCCTCTCCCCCGCCGCACAACTCTGTATATTTAGTAGGGAACCTTCAACTCCAGCCTCTCCCTGACACTGAAGAGTTTGAAGCAGACATTTACCACCCCAACTTTTAAAGCTGCACCTGAGGGATTGGCCTCCGGATCACTTAACTCTGACAGCCAATGTGGCTTTCACTTGTGAGTCCCATAGTACTAGGTAAACAAAAAAAGTAGTTGTTAACAGGCATGCAAGCATTCACTGCAGCTATCACAGCAGAGCTGACAAAACACTGTCAGCCTACCCAGTCTTTCTGATTTACATTGGATAAATTAATATTTTTAAATTGTCCATATTATCCAAAGAACTCTACAGATTCAATAAAATCCCTATCAAAATCCCAAGAGCATGTTTCACAAAAATAGAAAAATACAATCCTAAATACAATCCTAAAATTCTTATAGAACCACAGAAAATCCCCAAATAGCCAAAGTAATGTTGAGAGAGAGCAAAACGGACATCATGCTTCCTGATTTCATGCTATGCTACAAAGCTCTCATGAACTTTAAGAATGGTAGGGTCATAAAAACAGACACCTAAATCATTGGACCAGAATAGAGAGCCCAGAAATAAACCTGGGCATATAGTTACTTTTTGACAAAGACACCAAGAATATACATAAAAAGAACAGTATCTTCAATAAATAGTGTTGGAAAAAACCAGATATCCACATGCAAAAGAACAAAACTAGACCCCTCTATCACACTACACACCAAATGAATTAAAAGTTTGAACATAAGATCTGAGATGGTAAAATCCTAACAACAACAACAACAAAACCCAAACATAGGTGGTAGTCTCCCTGACATTGGTTTTGGCAATGATTTTTTTGGATTTGACACCAAAAGTTGGCAAAGGCAACAAAAGTAAAAAAATAAACAAGAGGGACCACATCAAACTAAACTTTTGCATAACAAAGGAAACCATCAGTGAAAGAAAGGGCAACTTACTTGATGCGAGAAAATATTGGCAAACTGCCTCTGTGATAAGAGGCAAAGATAAGTAATATACAAGAAATTTGTACAACTTAATTGCAAAGAAACAACCCGATTTTAAAAAGGGTAAAGGATCTTAATAGACATTTTTCCTAAAAAGACATACAAATAGCCAATAAGTACATGAAAAGATGCTCAATATCACTATCATCAGGGAAATGTAAATCAGAGCCAGGGTGAAATATCACCTCACACCATTTTAGGATGTCTATCATCAAAAAGGAGGTAAGAAGTGCTGGCAAAGATGAGAAGAAAAGGAAACCCTTATACACTGTTGATGGGAATGTAAACGGATACAGCCATTATGAAGAACAGTACAGAGTCTCCTCAAGAAATTAAAAATCTACTAATTTAGAACTACTATGTGATCCAGCCATTCCACTTCTGGGTATATATCCAAAGAAATGAAATCATTATCTCAAAGAGATATCTATTCTCCCATATTCATAGTAGCATCATTCACAATAGCTAAGAAATGGAAACACTTAAGTATTCACTAATGGATGAACTAGATAAAGAAAATGTGATATTTATATACAATGGAATAGTAATTAAAAAGAAGGAAATACTGTCATTTGCGAGAACATGGTGAACTTGGTGGACATGATTTCACTTAAATAAGCTATACAGAAAATGACAAATACCTGTATGGCATCACTCATATGTAGAATCTAAAAACAAGTTGAACTCATAGAAACATACAGTACATTGGTGGTTGCCAGGGGCTGGAGGTGGGAGAAATAGGGGAGGGTTGGTAAAAAGGTATAAACTCTCATATAAGATAAAGTCTGAGGATCTAGTGTGTAACATGATGACTATAATTGATAATTCTGTATTGTATAACTGAAATTTGTTAAGAGAGTAGAATTATTCTTACCCGCAGAAAAGGCAGATATGTGAGGTGATGGATATGTTACTTAACTCAACAGTGAGAATCCTTTCACAAAGTATACATATATAAATCATCACATTGTGCACATTAAATATATTATGACTTTGTTAAATATATCTCAATAAGAAAAAAAGAGGAAAGCATAAAAAGCAACATATATTTCCCAAGGTTATTTTGATTTTGGCATAAAATATTATATAAATGTTGAATCACAGACCTGTACCTCTGAAACAAATAATATATGTTAAAAAAAAAGAAGAAGAAGAAGAAGAAGAAGAAGAAGAAGAAGAAGAAGAAGAA
>NC_058409.1:133222790-133304787 GCF_002201575.2 Neomonachus schauinslandi | reverse complement strand
AAGAAGAAGAAGAAGAAGAAGAAGAAGAAGAAGAAGAAGAAGAAGAAGAAGAAGAAGAAGAAGAAGAAGAAGATAGCAGGAAGGGAAAAATGAAGCGGGGGAAATTGGAGGGGAAGACGAACCATGAGAGACTATGGACTCTGAGACACAAACTGAGGGATCTAGAGGGCAGGGGAGTGGGGGGATGGGTTAGGCTGGTGATGGGTATTAAACAGGGCACGTACTGAACGGAGCACTGGGTGTTATATGCAAACAATGAATCATGGAACACTACATCAAAAAAAATATTATATAAATGTAAGGCATATCATTAACATCATTGATCTTTGTAGATATTTCCAGACAACCAGTCACAGGCAATGTGCTAGCTCCTCCTGACTGAATAGATAAGCATGTCTGTGTGTGTGTGTGTGTGTGTGTATGTGTATCATCCGAATTTAAAATTCTCTTCATCTTTTCTTCACTACCTAGTCTGAGAGTCATTTAGATAAGTTATCAAAACTCTTTAATGTGATCTTTCCCAAGATGACTCATTTTTCTAATTGACAGAGATTTTAAAATTGCCAGTGTCCTTACTAATTTTGATCTTGAAATTTGCTAATTTCAAAATAAGACAGAAATGTTCAACTTAAAGTACATGCTAGCACTAATGTCTTGAGGACATTGTGAAAAGGTCCATGGCATTCCTTTTCCGACATTAATGTAGCTCAAATGACTTTTTTTTTTTTTTTTTTTGTATTCATATCATGCTGTTGGCTCACACTGAGCTTGCAGTCAATTAATCCTAGTACTTTTGGTACTTTTTCCACAGGAAATGCTGTGAAACCAGTCCTTTCCCTGTCCTGTAATTGTCAAGTCGGTCCTCTTGAAATTTAATGTGGGAAGATCTCTTATGCCTTGTTAATTAGGATATATAATTCTAATATGGAGATATTCTCTGCATCTCAGTTCTAAAATCCAAGGCACCAGAGTCCTAACCTGATTTGTCTCAGCTACAGATTCTTAAACCTATACTGCTATTTTCATGTAAGTTGCTAATGCAAACGTTAAGTGTATTATTTAACATTAATAAATATGAATCATTTAAAGATATTTTATTTATTCTTCTGCATGTGGCTGTCCAATTTTCCCAACACCATTTGTTGAAGAGACTGTCTTTTTTCCATTGGACATTCTTTCCTGCTTTGTCGCAGATTAGTTGACCATAGAAGAATGAAACTGGACCATTTCCTTATACCACACATAAAAATAGACTCAAAATGGATGAAAGACCTAAATGTGAGACAGGAGTCCTAGAGGAGATCACAGGCAGCAGCCTCTTCAACCTCAGCCGCAGCAACTTCCTCCTAGAAACATCACCAAAGGCAAGGGAAGCAAGGGCAAAAATGAACTATTGGGACTTCAAGATAAAAACCTTTTGCACAGCAAAGGAAACAGTCAACAAAACCAAAAGACAACTGACAGAATGGGAGAGATATTTGCAAATGACATATCAGATAAAGGGCTAGTATCCAAAATCTATAAAGAACTTATCAAACTCAACACCCAAAGAACAAATAATCCAATCAAGAAATGAGCAGAAGACATGAACAGACATTTCTGCAAAGAAGACATCCAAATGACCAACAGACACATGAAAAAGTGCTCAACATCACTTGGCATCAGGGAAGTCCAAATCAAAACCTCAATGAGATACCACCTCACACCAGTCAGAATGGTTAAAATTAACAAGTCAGGAAACGACAGATGTTGGCAAGGATGTGGAGAAAGGGGAACCCTCCTACACTGTTGGTGGGAATGCAAGCTGGTGCAGCCACTCTGGAAAACAGTACGGAGGTTCCTCAAAAAGTTGAAAATAGAGCTACCCTACATCCCAGCAATTGTACTACTGGGTACTTACCCCAAAGATACAAATGTAGTGATCCGAAGGGGTACGTGCACCCTAATGTTTAAAGCAGCAGTGTCCACAATAGCCAAACTATGGAAAGAGCCAAGATGTCCCTCGACAGATGAATGGATAAAGAAGATGTGGTATATATATATATATATATATATATATATACACACAATGAGATATCATGCAGCCAATAAAAAAATAAAATCTTGCCATTTGCAATGACGTGGATGGAACTAGAGGGTGTTATACTAAGCGAAATAAGTCAGTCAGAGAAAGACATGTATCATATGATCTCACTGATATGAGGAATTCTTAATCTCAGAAAAAAAACTGAGGGTTGCTGGAGTGGTGGGGGGTGGGAGGGATGGGGTGGCTGGGTGATAGACACTGGGGAGGGTATGTGCTATGGTGAGCACTGTGAATTGTGTAAGACTGATGAATCACAGACCTGTACCTCTGAAACAAATAATACAATATGTTAGAATAAAAAAAAGAAGAAGATAGTAGGAATGGAAAAATGAAGGGCGGGATATCGTAGGAGGAGACGAACCATGAGAGATGATGGACTCTGAGAAACAAACTGAGGGTTCTAGAGGGGAGGGAGTGGGGGGATGGGGTAGCCTGGTGATGGGTATTAAAGAGGGCACGTACTGCATGGAGCACTGGGTGTTATATGCAAACAATGAATCATGGAACACTACATCAAAAACTAATGATGTAATGTATGGTGATTAACAACATAATAAAATAAAATTTAAAAGAAGATATTTTATTTATAAACATTTGATTGATGACTGTAATTTCATAAACTGGTTCTATTTGAGTATGCTTGCTAAACTAATTAAAATCACTTAATTGTAAATTAACATTTCTCCATATTTCAAAAGAGAATATTAGAAGAAATTTTGTCAAAGGTTTACTGAGATCAAGATGCATACACATAACCATAGCAACTTCAAGATTGTGTAGTCTACTAATTCTATCAAAAAGGAGAATGGAACACTTTGCCATAACGTTCTTCTGACACCAACACTGGCTTCAGTGATAACCGCATTGTATCTTAAGATTTTACACGTACTTTAAAAAATTTGACATTCTAGAAATTTACTTAAGATTAACATCATTCTCAAATGTTCCTGGTTCACCAAATCCCTTTTATTCCACTTTTGAAAAGTGTATCATTTTCATCTTTAAGTTTATGTAATTTCTAAAGAATTTCTAAAATGACAAGTTTATTTTCTCCACAGATTACCCTCAAATCTACCTCAGTGATTGGTTCATTGTGGTCCAAATTTAAGAAAAACAGTTCCTCTCATTAGTGCCACATACTTTGAGAGAAAATACCACCTAAATTACTGTTAAAAATGTCACCGATATATCACACCTTCCACACAAAAGTATGTGAATGCATTCCTCAGCTAATAGATTCTAGGTTTTAGCAATATAAAAATAATACTTCCAACATTTACTAAAAATATCTCGTGCCAGAAATTTCAACCTGGGAATTGGTGCATCACAGGGAAGTTGAACATGAAACATGGCACTCACTCCAGGGGCCCTTGACGTTGCTTGATAGTCGAACGTTGTTCAGGGGTCGATTGCCCACTATGAGCTCTTTTTACAGGGATCTATTCATGTATAGTACAACCTGCTGGAAAGGTCAGTGGAAAGTCAAAACCCTTAAAGCTGGAGATTTTGATGTCTTAATGATTCTTTGAAATGTTACTCACTACAGAGTAGAGTGTGTATACTTCAGATCACCTCTAAGTAACTGGGAAAGAAACAACAACAACGAAGAATTGAATTGAGGAAAGTTAGAGTTGAGTTTCCCATTTCCATTTGCTAGTTATCTTACTTGGAATAATACAGAAAACCAGTTTCAGATGGAATTCCCTTATTTATAAAGTGAGCTTAATATCTACCTTGGATTCATTTTCATAGGATAAAAGAGGTTGTGGCTACCAGAGCCATGTTTAGTACTGGGTAAATATTTAATGCTATTATTTATTTTTTTTTTAAGATTTATTTATTTATTTGAGAGCGAGAGAGTGCACAAGCCAGAGGAGGGGCAGAGGAAGAGAAACTCAAGCTGACTCCATGCTGAATGCAGTGCCCAATGCAGGACTCAATCCCATGACCCTGAGATCATGACCTGAGCCCAAATCAAGAGTCAGACGCTTGGGCGCCTGGGTGGTTCAGTTGGTTAAGCGACTGCCTTTGGCTCGGGTCATGATCCTGGAGTCCCGGGATCGAGTCCCACATCGGGCTCCCAGCTCGGCGGGGAGCCTGCTTCTCCCTCTGACCCTCCTCCCTCTCATGCTCTCTGTCTCTCATTCTCTCTCGTGCAAATAAATAAAATCTTTAAAAAAAAAAAAAAGAGTCAGACGCTTAAAGGACTGAGCATCCAGGTGCCCCAATGCTAGTATTGTTTATTTACAACCTATACATTATTTGAGGCATATGATGGTCGATTATCACCATTATTTGTAGCAACAGAACCATTAGTGTTACTATGAGCATTAGCACTGGTTGTAGCTTTGCTGAGGTGGAGGTCATGTACTTGGGTTAAGCTTTCTGCCTTTGGAGCTTTGGCTCTGCTTTAGGATGCTTCATCTTCCAATAACCAAAACTGAAGCTGATGCCTAGAGAGCTCTGTGGTGAGGGACAAAATCTGAAACTTGTTATTTTGGAGGAGCTGTTTGGACAGTGTGGTCTGGTCTGGCACCAAGATTACAGGAGGCAGAAACCACTCCAGCTCTGAAAGAGTCAGGATCTGGACAATCTTACCTGGCTGCCCTTAGCCCTGGCTCCCGACATTTGGCTGAAATAACCCTCACAGCTTCTTTTAAGCCTGAGAGCTTCTGAAGCAGAGGAGAGAGAGTGACAACCTCTCTATGAAACATTAGGGATGGCAAAGAGGTTACTGTCAATTTCCTGAAATCATGTATTCTGTTTCATTTATTTCTGATGTGGGAAGTTGTTTTGTCTGCTGAACCAAGTCAGTGCAACACTAATCTGATTAGAAGAAAAAGGCATTCATTTTGACTTAGGTTCTGCTTGCTATTTAAAGCTTCAACACAGAAATGTATTTTTCTCTTTCAACTATAGAGCGTAGGAATAGACTAAATACAATTAAATGACTGCTCATGTATATATATTATTTCCATGCATATAAAACCATGAAGAGACAGGATTTTATACTTGAAAGCAAGGATGTTTGCAATCAAATCATTAATCTGGAATTTGCTAGCCCTATTATCCTGAGTACTCAGTTTGAGTTGTCTCACCTGTAAACTGGTACTAGTGGTATCAACCTAGCAGGATGGTATGTGGATTAAATTAATCCACTTATTTAACAGACATAGATGAGATGTCCATTATGCCAGGCACTCATCAGTGACACAGAATTCAGCAGTAACGAGATGGGACCCTAGGCATACAGGTCAGTGATGGCAAGGTAGGAAATATAGTCAGCATAGAGCCTGGCAGACAGCAGGCACTCAATAAATGCCTTTGTCTCCTCTATATGGGACCATTGTGTGGAGGCACTTTCAGATTAAAAAAATGGTAATCTCTTGTTAATGGTGTAAACCATATTATATCTGAATTTCTATCAGTCTGAAATTATGATTTTTTTCTCTATATATGTCTTTTTCACACTTCAAATCTGTTTATAGACTTACTCCTTTGGTTTCACATTATTAAGTTACATTTTACTTAGTGAATTTGATTTCTTCCACATAATTTCAGTTCCCTTCTTTCTTGGTTCAATATGACATCAATATGACATGTTAGCCTGACATTCAAGGCATTTCTCAAAAGTCTTTCTCTCTTTACCTCTCTCTGCTCCTAGGACACCAGAAAAAATTGATGATTTGCACATTACCAAATATGTTCTTTGCTTTCCTAAAACTTCGCATTTTCATTTGCATGTCACTGTTTTAAAATCCATATAAACCTAGTCTAGCTAATCTTTAAAGAATTTGTGACCCAGGAGGTCATTAAAAAGTTAACTAATGAACAAATAAATGAGTGTGTACACAGGTCTAGACTGTAAAACTCCTAAAATCAAGGGCTCTTTTTTAAAATTTAATATAGGGTACAATGAGCATATACATATATTTACACATTATAAGTTCTCAATTAAATTAGTTTAAATAAATTGAACTACTTAGTTAACTCAGTTTAAAATCATTGATGAAAATATAGAAAATAATGAACTCTATGATTCCAGACACTTGATTTACTAGGATTTTGATTTTATTCTATTCAAGAAATTATATAATTTGCAGGTATCACAATAAAAGACTTAAATTTATTAACTGAACAAAAATTTTTTATTGATATTGTTTTTAAAGACTGTAGAAGTTACAATAGTTTTTTTTTGAAAAAGAATTTGACCTTGGGGCATCTGGGTAGCTCAGTCGGTTAAGCATCCAACTTTGGTTTCAACTCAGGTCATGATCACAGGGTCCTGAGATTCAGCCCCATGTTGCGCTCCACACTCAGCGTGGAGTCTGCTTGTCCCTATCCCTCTGCTGCTTCCCCCACTCCCTATCTCTGTTAGAATAAATAAAATCGGGCGCCTGGGTGGCTCAGTTGGTTAAGCGACTGCCTTCGGCTCAGGTCATGATCCCAGGGTCCTGGGATCGAGTCCCGCATCGGGCTCCCTGCTCTGCGTGGAGCCTGCTTCTCCCTCTCCCACTCCCCCTGCTTGTGTTCCCTCTCTCGCTGTGTCTCTCTCTGTCAAATAAATAAATAAAATCTTAAAAAAAAAAAGAATAAATAAAATCTTTAAAAAAAGTGTTAAGGGATGCCTGGGTGGCTCATTAAATGTCTGCCTCTGGCTCAGGTCATGATTCCAGGGTCCTGGGATGGAGCCGCACATGGGCTCCCTGCTCAGAGGGGATTCTGCTTCTCCCTCTCCCTCTGCCCCTCCCCACTGCTTGTGCACTCTCTCTAATATATAAATAAATAAATAAATAAATAAATAAATAAATAATTTAATTAATTTTTTAAGTGTTAAAAAGAAAGAGTTTGACCTTATTGAATTTATACATAATGGTAGTTCCATTATTTTTATTGAAATATATGTCGTATTAGAAGTTCACAGTTAGCAATGTGCTAGGAAGTAAACTCATGAGTGGAATAAGGTTTTGAAGGAAAGCAGAAGGGGTTACTTTTCTCTTTTAAATTTGAGTATCATTAGATACTTCAGTTGTACATTTTTATTCAATATCGAAGCATCTTCGCAGGGTTTGTCCAATGCTTAACTGAATATTATTACATCATGTGATCTTATTTACTAAAGAAAGCTGAAGAAAAAAAAATTAATTTTTATCTCTCAAGTATTACTTGGTATCTTTCCACTTTTGTCTGTACAATTACTGATAATCATTCACAGCTGTAGTAAGTTTAAAATCAAAATGTAGACAGGCCAGTGGCTAAGGATGCATTCAAGACAGTCACGATGCTGTGAATTAAATCTAATTTTAATCTAATTTATTATTATTGAATTATCAACTTAAGTTGCTTTAAGTTTTACATTTGTAGGTAATGGGGAGATCATCTAAACATAGGACTGGGTTTTCACAGAGTAGAGTAATGGGTTCTAAAGGCTGGTAACCTATACTCTCAAAAGAGGCTTTGCCTGAGTTACATGTTAAACAAGTTTTTAATATGAAGCGCAAGATAAGGAATTTAGACAAAGAGCCTGGCTTTATAGAGGAACATTTTTAACTTCAACCATTTTCACGTGCTTACACAGTGGTATATTACATCCAAGTAGCTGTAAAACCTCAATGGCAGTAAAACTGGGCAGAAATATAAAGAGTATTCTGTAATATAAGAGCTTCCTAAATTAAACTGATTTTTTTTAATGAAGAAAAATACAAAATAACAAAGATAGAAATAAATAAAGGCTAGCTCTTTAGATACATTTGATTTATGGACAAAGGAAGCAAAGAAAAAAATGAGAATGAGGGTAAGCTAAAGTCCTACTTTGAGCATTGATGGATAGGGACAAGTGAAGCAAAGATGGTGGCCCTGTCAAGCCAATGAACTCAACTGGAAGAGCTTAGCCTATAGAGGGTTTTTTAAAATAGCAAGTTGGTTTAGCAGGACTGAAATAAAAATAGGTGTTTTATCACATTGGCTCAAGTTTATTAGTTCTCATTTGCGGATAAGGGGAGTTGAATCAAAAACTGTAACATTTCAGAATGGTGTATCATACGCCATTTTAAAATTAATTAGTTAATAATTTAATAGGATGCCATCATGCTTTTCTTTTTTTTTTTTTAGACTTGATTTATTTATTTGACAAAGAAAGAGAGAGAGCACAAGCAGGGGGAGAGAGAGAAGCAGGCACTCCACTGAGCAGGGAGCCCGATGTGGAGCCCGACACAGGGCTTGTTCCCAGGACCCTGGGATCATGACCTGAGCCGAAGGCAGATGCAACTGACTGAGCCACCCAGGCACCCTGCCATCATACTTTCTAAAATCCAAGGCTTCAAGGCTGCATATATATGTCTTACCAATTTACATACATTAAAAAAATCAATGTTGCAGCATCATCATAAACATTAGAATACTAGCAATGACCTTTAATATATTCATATCAAATATTATTTTAAGATATTTCCCCTATAGAAATCTATTACAATCATTTAGTGATATATATTCCACAAGGGCAAGGATCTTTCCAGTTATTTAATGTGCATAAATTATTTTCAAAAATATGTTCAATTTAGAATTCTATGATTTATATTCATATGGTAGAAATGAAAGCTCTAGACTATTTTTGACAAATAGCATCTTTCTTTATTACCAGATTCAATGACGTAGATAGTACTAATTGGAAAGAAAATAATCCAGCAAACATTTCACTTGGGAAAGAAAGGAAGAATTCTCTGAATGAAACGGTATATTTTATCTCACCACAATATCAAATTTGATTTTTGATGTCCCTATTTACTTTCCAACTTATCAAGTAACACATATTTTAAAATCAAATTCATCAAAATATTTGTTATTTAAAGCCCTGGTTGGTGTTTGGGATCGTATTTTTAGTCATATTCTTGTACTTGGAAATCCAGCAGATTTCTCCCCTCTATTATCTAGCTCTGCCTTTAAGTTTTCAGAAAGCTGAATGATTTTATACCTAGTGTTTGCTGGTGATAAAATTAAATCCATTCCTGTCTACTAGTCTTTTGTTACACAGTAGTTTGTGTTAGTAGTTCCTTGTCTTCTGTTCTTTTCATATTTCTGACCCTCTTTTCTTCTTATATGTTGTCTAGTGTTAGGAGACACACTGATGTAGAGAATTATAAGAGGAAAAAATAAAATAAAAGGAAAGGAAGGGGAAAAATAAAAATGCAGAAGTTCCTTTCTGGCAGCAATAGAATTACAGAGAATAGAAAAAGTTGAAATCTGAAAGGATTAGCTTGCTGACTTACTGAGTTTATGAGCCCTGTAAAGAATACCAATGAGAAAAAATAGAAGCTAGAAGACAATGTTATAAATCTCACCCACAGACTTCTTTACCCTGAGTTGGGAAATAAAATCAAGTTCTAAATACCATTAATGGTTACTAGTCACTGAAGAGAATCAGTTTGAAATTAACAGAAACACTGCAGGTGGGGCTCTTAGGGAAAGACTTATGTGATGTGCAGCAGAACAATGTGGACGTCTTCTCCCTTCTGACCTCTGCGAATTACACTAAATGGGACTAGAACTAGTTACAGACAGACATTTGAAAACTGTTGAGTTAGTCTACCTAGTGTGAGAATTAGTAACAATTTACTAAGGATTAAAAGACTAGGGATAGATCAAAGTGTATTCTGGTATAATAACTCAACATAAAGTGGAGACTAAAAATCAGTCCCGCAAAACAACGCAACCCACATTCTATAGTGGTATTGCCAGGCTATGTATCAAACAGGTCCTCATTTATTATGACAGATGGAGTATGTGCAAGGGTTTTGCAATACTAAGACACAGATAGAGAATAAAAGGTGTTAAAGCCATCAGAAGTCTTACACCATCATGGTCTTCCCAATAATGCTTATTTGCTCATATCAATTGGATGCTCTTTCTAGAAAAATAAAGCCACATAATTGACTTTTAAAATCTTTAAAAATTTGGTGAAATATAGAATTCCTTTCTAGGAATAAACTACCTATGCACAGACACAAACATTTTCCACAAAATTACAGAGAATGAATAAACCTACTGAAATCTGCCCAAAGACCCTAATTTAACTACTCTTAAGACTTACCTGTATGGCCTTATAGTTTTGTATATTTAATAATTATTACTTACAGGAACAAATACATGATATTACAGAAGCAAAAAAAAAGATAGTTCCTAAAGTTCCCGCATTATGGGAATGGTTAAAAATATTATGGTATATACAAACAGTGGGATTTTTTCAATCTTTAAAATTGATATCTTATTTAAGAGTTTAATATTTGTAAATGCATAGGTATTATATATTACTCACCACAAAGACAAGTTTCAAAATTGTGGATACTATCAGAACTTACTACTATTGTAAGAAAATATACACATATATGCAAAATGAAAGTCTCAGAAGAATATACTCCAAAAGCTTGAAATTATTTTCTGTATTTGGTTTATCAATTTTGCTTATCCAAATTTTCTAATTTTTCTACACCAAATGCATAGAAAATTTTCCTTATTGAAGATCAACCTATCTTAGTGATGTACATTTAAACTATACCTATTTCTGAGAAGCAAAATACATCATATGCTTACAACTCTGGTATATGGATTGTACATGGGTTACCTGAATGCAGACAGAAGTAATTCACATAGAAATACAAATGTGAATGGTGGAAAGTTGCAGATACTGAAACCTTTATCCCATGACCAACCACTAACACAAAGGAGAGACCAACTAGCAAATTCCCTTGGGAAGTGATGAATTTCACATTCAAGTCTTGAAAAGCACTGTCCTTTGATGTGGATCTTGAGGTCTGAGAGTGGACACTGTTCCTATATTCAGGAATTCAGAGTGCTATTGCTATTGGATTGTCAAAGGCAAACATGGATCATTTTACAGTTATTTCCTGAAGAGTAGGTGAGGAAAAAGTGAAAATGAGTTTGACAAAATAGGGCAAGAAATTATTTTTTCAGTACACAAGCACCAGAGACTCAGGCAGCTGGGCATTCTTAAAGGACTGAAGGAATCTTTGCTGAGAGGGAATAAACCTTACTCTGCAACCATCCTCCTCTCTGTCCCCTCCCTGCCCACTACCACTACCACCAGTGGTGGAAAGAAAGTTTTGAATCCGTAGTTTGGGGAATTTGCTATCTGCCACATCCTAGATGTCTGAACACTCAGACAGAAGATAGCAGACTATTTCAGAAAGCACATATAAATTAGAAGAGAACTCCTGATGGCAGGATAGATGATCTGTTCCCAGTCCTGGCACCAAGCAAAGCTCTCTGAAGGATACCCAGGACATATGAGATGGCTGGCCATGCAGGAAGGAATACTGAAAGAATCGAGAAGTATTATTTCATATTTAGCTAGCCCTGGTTACAGCCAACTCCCGAGGCAGCACTTTCAGATAAATTACACCGGGGAAAAAAATCCTTTTTTAAGAGACAAAAAGAAACATGTTTATAGATGCATATAAAGGTATTTAAAAACTTTTTAAAATCTTCCCACTATAGTTCACAGTCCTAAACAAGACAAACATATCATCTATGTAATGTTTCATAATTTTCAAACAGTTTCACTAGCATTATTTCTCTTGATCTTTACTATCAGTGTTAGGGATATCAATGTTTTACAAAGGGGGAGGCTAAATCACTGGAAATTTAACTGAATGAATTGAGGCCAACTGAATTCCAACAGAGCTGGGACTCACACCACAAAATTCTCTGTCCAGTTGCCCTCATTCAATACATGTACCATGCTGTCTTGCAATGACCATATAAACCTATAAAAAGAATGATTTATAGCCAGGTATTCATTTTAAGTATAGTTAATTTCATTGTTGTAAATGATTTTAGATGTCTGCTCCATTTGGGCATCATAATTACTTTCATTAGTAAACAAATCTGCATTTTGAAATAGAGATTACATGGGTAATATCTTCCTGTTTGCAGGTAATTTACTGTCAGGGGAGATTCTCTCATCCTACGTAATAATCCTCTTAAAGGTGCTCTGGCAACACTGGAAATCAGAATACAGATTGTCTTGTCTTTAGTGAACTGAAATTGTCACTTAGGAAGAATCCAGATGTTCTGAAGTCCTAATAAAAGCAATTAAATGATAATAAACATTGGTTAAGTCATTGGGTACTTTTTTCTATAGAACTTCACATATTAAATACTGGCATGCACCCAGCATTTTGATTTAAAAAGATACCATCTTTTTTGGTGTATTTTGTATGTATTTATTTATTTATTTTTAAAGATTTTATTTATTTATTTGAGAGAGAGAATGAGATAGAGCACGAGATGGGGGAGGGTCAGAAGGAGAAGCAGACTACCTACTGAGCAGGGAGCCTGATGCGGGACTCCATCCCGGGACTCCAGGATCATGACCTGAGCCGAAGGCAGTCGCTTAACCAACTGAGCCACCCAGGCACCCGTGTATTTTTTAAATTAAAAATGCAGCTGTATCGGGGCGCCTGGGTGGCTCAGTCGTTAAGCATCTGCCTTCGGCTCAGGTCATGATCCCAGTGTCCTGGGATCGAGCCCTGCATCGGGCTCCCTGCTCAGCGGGAAGCCTGCTTCTCCCTCTCCCACTCCCCCTGCTTGTGTTCCCTCTCTCGCTGTGTCTCTCTCTGTCAAATAAATAAATAAGATCTTTAAAAAAAAAAATGCAGCTGTATCTTTTTAAATGAACTGTCTTTTTCTAAATGCACACTGGTTCTCCCACGTCAATGTACATTAAAAAAAATCTGTCTTAAGAAAAAAGATCCTGGTTCCAGATCTTATCCAGATCATTATCCAGTGCCCAATCTTCCACAGTCTTGGCGTTCTTGGCACCTCACTGGATCCCTTAGGATGGTATACATGAGCATAGGTTTGAATCAGGAAACAAATGCAACCCTATACTAAAGAGAATTTAAAAGGAGCCATAATTCTCTGATTACACAGTAGAAATTAGTAAAAGTGCAGAAATAATTTTTGGATTGGATTGGATTATCCCACCAGTTAAACAGATCATCAGTTCACATACCACACCACTATCTTACTGAGGATGTCCTATTAAAACAGCAAACCATTGATCATTCCCTTAATATTAATTTAAGCAAAATTTTTTTTTAATTTTTATTTATTTGAGACAGAGAGAATGAGAGAGAGAGAGCACATGAGAGGGGGGAGGGTCAGAGGCAGAAGCAGGCTCCCTGCCAAGCAGGGAGCCCGATGCAGGACTCGATGCGGGACTCGATCCAGGGACTCCAGGATTATGACCTGAGCGGAAGGCAGTCGCTTAACCAACTGAGCCACCCAGGCGCCCCAATTTAAGCAAATTTAAAACCAGAGTAACTAGAATGGTCAAACAAATTTTTCAGCATTGTTAAGTGCAAATCATTCCTGTTCAAAGCCTAAGACTGATTATATATAAACAAAAGCCAAATTCAGAAATGTATTTGTTTTAAGCTTAGTAAAATCAAGGCAATCCATTTATGTTATTTATGTAAATTTGGGGGGGCAGGGGGAATAGCAATATTGCCTAAATAAGAAAGCCTCTAATAACAACCAATAAAACCATGCACATTTTAAAACTTTACGTATATGACACTGAAAGTCAGAAAAAGATAGTCATATAACATTTAGATGAACACATGTATCATTATACCACTTACTGGAAGCAACCAAGATGTCATTTTAAAATATGTTTATCATTCTCTTTCCAATGTATATTTAACCTAAATGTCAACTGAATTCACACTGTCCTTTGGATTTAGATAGACTTTTCTTCCTTTTTTTTTTTTCTAAGATTTTATGTATTTATTTGACAGAGAGAGACACAGCAAGAGGGGGAAGGAACACAAGCAGGGGGAGTGGGAGAGGGAGAAGCAGGTTTCCCACAGGGCAGGGAGCCCGATGCGGGGGCTCGATCCCAGGACCCTGGGACCTGAGCCAAAGGCAGACGCTTAACGACTGAGCCACCCAGGCGCCACTAGATAGACTTTTCTTGACTCTTTTATCCCACTTTCTGGAGAGGCCCAGGTTGGCCTTAGCACTATGTTTACTAATGCTTAGGCTGACCCATTTTCAGGGTCACTCAAATTTCTCAATCACAGCAACTGCTGAGCTCTCTCTTACAGCTGACATATAATATTTATCTATATTAACCCAATTTATTTAGAGTTTCCAGGCAAATAAATAAAAATATTCATATTTGATATATAGCAAACTTTACCTATCTGGGAAGATAGATGAAGGCAAAACATTGGAAAACAAACAAGTCAAATTGAATATTAGATTTGCTCATGGTTAAATTTCCTCTGACCATTTTATCACTAACCATATGTCTGTATCCTTTTTTCTGATGAGCCAATCTCCCATTACATAAGTTCAACTCTTTTCACATATTCTGCTATCCACTCCTCTTTCGTTGTTTCCATCTTCTTGTTTTGCTCTCTCCAGCCAAACTATGCATTTAGATCATTTGCCACCATCAAAATGGCTTGTGTAAAACTAAGTCACATGATTTTTGCAGAATTAGTCCCAAATGTTAATGTCATCTATTTTTCCCTTGCTAGAGCAGATGGTGTTTATTTATTATAAAGCACTATCTATATTAGGCAAATATACACACATATCCATCATTTATTAAGAAATAGTTACTGAATATCTACTATCAAGAGATAGTAACATTTAGAAAAGGAAAATGATAAAATTAGTAATGATGACCCCTCAAAAATATTTCTTATGTTTAACTACACTAAACGCTTTATACACATTTTTTTTTTAAATCCTCATAGCAATTCTAGGAAACTATCCCCATTATATATACATACATACTGGGTTTACACACACACACATACATGTGTATATACATGAGACTGAGTCTTAAGTAATTTACATATATTGGTATATTGATTCAGATCATATTGCAAATAAGTGTCAAACCATGATGAACTCCAAGCATATCTTGGGACACATATCATTAACAGCACTCTAAACAACCTCAATACTATTTTAACTAAGAGATGAAATCTCAGATCTCAAGGACCAAGTGACCCTCTTGGAGACATGAACTGTATACACAAATAACTAGAGATAATATTGGATATGTGTCAATTGATGCTATAAGAAAAAAAAAGATTCCTTTTTTTTAAAGATTTTATTTACTTATTTGAGAGAGAGAATGAGATAGAGAGCATGAGAGGGGGGAGGGTCAGAGAGAGAGGCAGACTCCCTGCTGAGTAGGGAGCCCGATATGGGACTCGATCCCGGGACTCCAGGATCATGACCTGAGCTGAAGGCAGTCGCCTAACCAACTGAGCCACCCAGGCACCAAAAAAGATTGCTTTTAATGGAAAAAAATATCAGTAGCAACTAAAATAATTAAGAGAAACAGCTTCAGGGGAGTTTAATTAGTTTAATTTCTGAGCAATTGGAAGACTTTGGTTGAATGGGCCTTTTCTAAAAGTGTCTACATTTTTTGTATTTCTTCTGCCATTTAAAAGAAAACAAACTGATAATATAGTTATTTCTGATAAGCTAAGAGTGAGAATGGCAGAAACAGACAAAAACAGCAGAATTACAAAACTGTCTAGGTTGGACATTCCCATGAGAGATGAGTGCATTATTTATTCTTTTGGCTACTGTCAATTATTTCTGATTTCTGGTATTTATTTATACCTCTATTTCTATCTAGGTGGGCAGTTGACAACTATTTTAAAACTGACATAATTGAAAGAGATTACATAGATCTCAAACTTGTCAACTCATAGAATTTCCATATCAAACATAAACTCAATATTTCAAATAGAAGATACTATAATTCATAAAATAATAACCATCATCATGAATGTAAAAAAGAGACTTGGATTAATATAAAAATTTTCTCTGCTTAATGAGGGAATGGGAAAAAATCACTGCCAATGTCATCAATATTTAACAATATTATTCTCTTTTTGTATTTTATAATTAGAGAGACAGGGAGAGAAACTATTGTCATACTAATTTAAGTAAAAAGCTTTGGACTGATCCAGGAAAGTGCTCCATCTCCCATGGAGACATATAAGTCAGTAAGCAATCAGTATACTTATGTTTATTATTAACAGGTAAACATTGATCAATTTCTTATTCTTATTCTTGTCAAAAAATTCTAACTTTATGAAAATTCAGGAGTACTTTTGTTTGGTCTTTTAGTGCATATTTCATTAAATGTGGGTTTTGAACACATGATCAATATTGTTAGCGATAGCTCCTTCCATATTGTTGAGGTGCATTGACAAATCTAAGCATTTAATAGTTTTCTGTGCTGGTACATTGACAGTTTTCTCAAGTAGTCTATATACCCATTAATGGGTAGATTTTCTTAATACTAAAAACAGAAAGGCAGACCCTGCCCTGAGAGAACTTGACAAAGACCAGTGTTCTCAGGTCTATTCTCTGTTTAATACTTCACTTAATGTCTGGAGTGTCATAAATCTGGATAACTTGGCAACACAATATACATAAATGAGTGAAAACAAAGATGAATAAAAATATTCTCCTATGTTTTTTCTTCAAATAAATTATCATGTGGTCTGGCACCTACTGTAGAGAATTACTGAATTCAGCAAAAACTGAAGAAAGAAAAAAGTGTTTACAGAGAAAATTCATTTCCCTTTAACTAAATGTGTTATTTGTCCCACCCATGGTAACAATAAGACTGATTAAGCAAGATTCTCATGTGCTACTTTCCCATGCCAATAAATAAATTAATGGTAGACCATTAATTTATTTATAATCACTGAATTCTATTTACACTGATGATGGTTCACAAAATTCCGAACTGACAAAGTAGCTATTAATGTAGAAGATAAACATATTATTCAGAAAAATATTTCTATGCATTTATGTTTGTACCTAGAAGACATTTAGATAAATTTTTAAAAATTATACTATATAAATAGATGAAACTCTGAGTTAAATAGATATGTATTTTCAAATGAAAAATTTTAGAGACTGTGAAGAGATAACTAAAATTAAATAATTAAAATGTAACACTTAACTGAGTCTGTAAATGAATAATGGAAATATCCTTGCAAGTTTCTTAAATTTATCAATATGCAAAGTTAATGGAGAAATGCAGATGGCCTTTATCAGCATATGTTTTTCCAGGTGTATTTACATTTTTATTAAATATTTTGATCTTTAAATGGCAGTTAATTCATTTGAGAAACACTTATCTTAGGGAATGAAAACAACCATTTAATTATACGCCAACTGGGCCTGTTACACAGGCAAAGTATGAAAAATATTTGTGTGATGTCTATTAAAAGTCATGAAGAAGACATTTCTGTTCTTCTAAAAAGCCTTTCTCATAGCTATTCTCTACTGATTGAAATTATCTCCCAAAATGTAAAACATGAGACTTAATAAGCTCCTCCTTTCACTTTTTGTTTTGTTTTTTCTTTTTTTGTCCCAAAGGTAAGATGTCCTTGGGAAGCTAGAGATTATAATGGCAGAAAACCTTCATAGCTGTCTTGCTCAGCTTGAACTGCTGTAACCAAATACTGTGTACACTGTGGCTTAAACAACAGACATTTATTTCTGAGTTCTGGAAGCTAAGAAGTCCAAGATCAAGGTGGAGGCAGATTCAGTACTTAGAGCAGGCTCTTTTCCTGACTTGCACACAGCAAATTTCTCCCTGTATCTTTACAAGGCATAGAGAGATCTGGTCTCTTTTTCTTCTTAGAAGGTCACTAATCTAATAAGGAGGACCCCACCCTAATGATACCATCTAAACCTAAATACTTCCCAAAAGTTTTACCTTGAAATACCATCACTTTGGAGTTTAATGCTTCAACCTATGGATTTGGGGGGACACAAACATTCAGCCCATAAATTTTGCACTTATATGCCTATATACACATCTGTTGTTAAAATAATCCTTCAAAGAGATAATGCATCTTTTGGGAACTGGAAATATTATATTGATTTAGACAAAATGTACTGAGTAGAAATGGAGCCAATACCTTCATTTTTAATCAATCCAAGTAAAACCTGATCATCTAGTATTAGATAATAAGAGAGTAAATTAGACAAAGGAAAATAGATATTCCTTAGTAGGCTTCTCATATTCTGCCAACTCTCTTACTATTTTTATCAGATGGTTTTCATAAATAGTGTTTTTATCCTCTGGCTGTATAAAGGCACTGCCCTCATGCTCATGGTTTGTGATTAGCAATAAAGCAGGTGTTGAAACTGATACCAAGAAATGTATTTGTGGTTTCTAATTTAATACAGTCCAGGTTTAAAAGATAAGGGTATTTTACTTTGGGCCAAAAAAAGGTATTGTACGGTCCAGAAGAAATGAAATTATATAACTCTGTTTTGTTTTCAGGATATTCTCCATTATGTGTTAAAGAGGGTGGAGGAGGAGGGAAAAAGAGAAGAGGAAAAAGGGAAGCCCATGTACCCTAAATAGGAGTGATGGAAAGAAAAAAAAAAAAACTATGCTTTAATAAACTGTAGTTAAGGAGTTAAAATAGTAACCCAAAAGATTTCTAGGTGAATCATACATATATAATACAAGGAGATCTGATTCACAGTCTAATTTTATGTATCTCCTGGGAAATCATTTACTAGTTCATGATAGATTTGTGATGAACCTTTGGTGGTTGGGATTCCACATGGGAGTTTTTCTATGTGGCAATTTACAGCAGGAAATTCGGAGGCTTACATTAGTAAAAAAGGTTACAGATGAGAAAGTAAATGGAGAAGAATGGGAGCATCATACCAAGATGCAGCTGTAGCATAACCATGAAGTGAGTTCTTGGTACCTAGAAGAGTGCTAGTCACATAGTCACTACTCAACAACCGAATGAATGAATGAATGAATGGTTTCAGAGAATTTTGTAAGAGAATAATTCATTAATGTTACCTTCTCATCTGCCATCTCTATGTAATATTTTTATGAATTTGATCAGTGAATTTGGTGAATCACTCTACTGTGACTGTGATGATGGGGCAGAATTTGAATGAGTGTATCTACGTCAAAGGGAGTGCTTTAAAATAGATGAGATTTGGTCAATAACAAAATTCAAGTCTTTCAAACTTTTGTCTACACTGACATCAATGCAAACAGTCACCAAGGACAGAAAGCGACAATAGAAAAATATTTACTTACTTCCTAAATACAAACATATTAAGCAACATTTCAAACTAAAATGTGAACAGTGGAACTGACTCCTTTTCTTCAATATTATTGATTTTATTCAAATTCAAAGCTCAAATACTTGTATTTATAATACAGTAACTGTGTATTTCATTTTTTATTTATTAATGTATATATTCCTCCTTCCAATAACAGATATGGCCAGTGGGTAGTATTCTAGGAGTATAAGCATATACAATTTTCAAGGTGAGGATCTTGTTTTTCCTTATCAATGGAAAATAGATTGGAAAAAAAAGTGAGCCTCGGGATCTCATCTCTTCAAATATCTACAGAAATTGGGTCTAGCTGATAAACGCTACCATTCCTGTAAAATCATACTGTTTCTAGTTTTTCAATGATACATTTGGTTTGTAATATTTAGAAAGCAATTTTTTCACTGAGAGACATTTATTCAATGCTATTATTAAATGACTTCTAGATGCCCAGCTCCTGAATTACACAAGATGAATCAAATATCTATGTCATTTTCAAAGAGTTTATATGCCTTAAGGAGATAAATAATATATCTAAGTAAACATATGATAAATAGATTCTAATAAATGTCACAACATGAGAAAAGGAAAGAAGTTCTATGGATGCATAAAGTTAACTGGTCATATTAATTAAATCTCTGTGAAGAAAAGCTCTTTTAAGGAAATCCAGCATAACTTTGATTTCAAAATTGATTGATCTACAAAAATTCAGCAACTCCCTTGTAGCTATTATTTTTAACTACTTCCTTCATCAAGGAAAATGCTTCAACATCATCATTCAGTCAGTTAAACTTCAGTTTGTTAGGGCCAAATGGAAAATGAAGAAACCGGGGCAACTGGATGGCTCAGTGGGTTGAGCGTTCTACTCTTGATTTTGGCTCAGGTCATGATCTCAGGGTCCTGAGATGGATCTCCACACGGGGCTCTGCATTCAGCCTGAAGTCTGCTTGGGATTATCTCTCTTCCTCTCCCTCTGCCCCTCCCCCCTGCTCATGTTCTCTCTGTCTCTCTCTAAATAAAGTAATTAAATCTTAAAAAAATAAAGCAAGTATTAGTCCAAACTATCATCCTGATTAGCCAAAAAAGAAAAGGGGCAGGAGGGCATGAAAATTTTACTCTTTGTTCAACAAATATCCAGCAGTTATTTTTAATTGAAATATCCTGAAATAATATTCAGTGCATCTATCCAGAAAAACATTTCCAAATGAATTACTTCTAAAAAATAATTTAGAAGGGACTATAACGCTCTTTTGTTTGCGTATTTTTTGATTTTGCTTTTAATCTTTTTACACAGTGAAATCTTATTTTGTTCTTCTAACAACTTTTCCTTTCTTTTGCCTACCTTTGATCCAGGCAGCTCTTTGACCTAATTATGTCTATGTCTTTCCTTTGGGCAGGCAGAAGAAAGTGCTGGAGAGCTGAGGTGCTGGTAGAAAAGGAAACTCAGAACTAGGGAGAGGAGCAGGGAAGCAGGGATTAGCAATATCTGTGGGGGATATTTGATAAAGTTTGCTGTCTTTGGTATTATATAGTCCTTCATTCTGTATTCCCACAAATACTTAATAAAACACACATTAGTGGGTGATAGCTTCAGAATTAGATTTGTATTACTTGAAATAAAACCTACTGCTAAATCTGACCTCAAAGCAGTTACTTTGGGATGACAGAGAACACCCAAGGACCCTAAGTCATATTTTGGGTTACAAGTTTGTCCATACTTAGGGTATAGTCAGAAGTTTCCATATTCTTTTACCTCCTCTGTTTGGCTTGTTTATGTGTTTATGTTTCGTATTTTGATGTTCATATCAGGCAAACACAGGAATCCACTCCTCTATGAAAATAAAGATTATACCGTGGCACTTTTGTTATTCTAGGATTCGCCTATTTTTTTTCATATACCTGAAGGTTCATTAATGTTTGCAAAATTCATATTATGATTTTGCTGTTTGTATTCAACAAATGTAAAATGTGTTAAATATTGCGGATTTCTTTTGGATTTGTATCTACCACTGTTTTAGTGTAACACATTATATCCATAAAAACAAATATTTCTATAAATGAGGCTGATGAACACATTATTTTTCCCTACAAATACATGAACTATATATATGTTCATTGAGATCAGCCTTTTATTTCTCTATGAATTGTCATCAGAAATATGAAATTAAATCTCCATTTATATTGATACTACATGAAAAAGCAAAATATAATTCCTTCAAACCTTCTGTTTCTATAGAAACATACTAAGACAAACTGTTCTATATTTGTAAAATTAAAACCAAATTCATATTCATTATTAATCAGTAGTAATTATACAAACATCAAAATTAAAATTTACTGTATATATTTAAATTTCATATTTTTGTCAGATATTTAAATCAATTACATAACTTAAATTCTAAAGTAATTCACTGAGGTATTTTTATTCCTCTTTTTTTTTTTTTTCATAATTAGGTATCCCTCAAACCTGTGCTAAATATCTGAGGACAAAGCTTGTCTTCCGCTTTATATACTAAAGCTAACAAGAAAACATTTTGCTTTGTTTGAGGAAATAATATGATGTTATCTTCTAATATGTAAAGAGCATTTAATGAAACTGCAAAAACTCAAAAGAAAAGTTAGTCTTTCTTTAAATACACTTAGAATATACTTTTCCCACTTTTTTTTCTAAAAAAACACCATAAAAGTATCATCGTGGAGAGAATATCATATTTAATTTCCTGTATAATAGGATTCTTAAAAAATGCAAACAAAAAAATCAACACATGTCTCTAAGATTTCTGATTATAAAGAAGCAGCTTTATTTAACTTCTTAAATGTACTTTAAAGTTAATGTAATCAATTCTGCTACACAAAAGGAGAGTATCACTCCCTTTGAAGGCCTGAAGAGATGCCATAATCTTCCTATGATCTCAGAGTGCTAGATCTTCAAACATGAAATCTTCAGCAGTCAACTTCCTGAATCTTATGACTAAAACTTAAATCTGTCCTCTGTGTTAGTTTCAAACACTCAAAATCATTCCTAGCTACTGTCAGAGCATGTGAAACACCTGTCTTAGAAGGTAAAGTGTGAATAAAAACATCTTTTACTAGTAATTAGTTACTCACTACTATTAACCAAAATGGGTAATCAATCATAGTGTTCCCTAAAATACTGTGTCCATTTAGATGCCTTCAGGTACAATAACAGAAAATTCCCAAGTAAAGTGATTCAATCAGTAGGAGTTATTAATGTACTTAAAACATGTCCTCAGGAATGTTGTTCCAACGACTCTGTCATGACATCAGAAGCCTACTTACTGTCTACTCTGCCAAACTGAGTAGTGTGTTCACTGTACTACATGCCCATTCTTCACCCAATCACCATCAGAGGAAAGTAGATCATCATAATCAGCTTGGACTTTAACCTTCATTCCTGGGTAACACAGACCCCATGATAACCATGAGCAAAAAAAAGATGAGTGTAGTTGAGTGATGGTTACCGAGTGGACAAACAGTAGAATCTTTCATGTAAATCAATTTGTGAATCATTTTTGGGGGAGGAATACATTTTTCAAATCATGTATATCTCCCTTGGTCAGGATTTATAATGTCTTGGTTTCTTTTAGAAAAGTCAATATTTTATGGAATCCTCGATAATTTTCCTCAAATTCTTTGAATAACACCTTTTAAGTATTTTCTTACTAGAAAAATACTTCATATTAAAAAAAAAAACAACAACAACAAAACTTAGCCATCCTTTATGTGCCTAGATTTGTGCTGGTCAAGATTATGTCAGACTTATTAGAGAGATAAAATATGGCCAAGTTCAATAGGAAACTTCGGTGCACTTTGAGGAAACAGACTAGAAACTGAAAGCAATTATAAACCAACAAGTCATGTATACAGGAAGGACTTGACCAAGAACTAGAAAATCTGACCTGCTCTGCCATCAATAAGAAAAACATCTAAAAGGAAAACAACTGGCAAAATTCTAGGAGATGTAACAATTAACAAGGCCTTCAAGATTAACAAAGAGATGACCCATGCTGGGAAACAGTAGGAGTGAAAACACACACACACACACACACACACAAATTAGACTTCTATTTGGAAAGTAGTAAAGAACTGGAGAGAAGTATAAAAAAGGATAATAGGAAGTAATAATCTAATTAGGAAATAATTCAAGGTAAAGCACAATGATATAGGTCAGAGTACAATTAATAATAAGGAAGAAAATTCTTTGCAGGTTGAAATAGTCTCTAAGAGTTTTGGTTTTAGTTGCAGGAGAATTTAATAAGTGTAATTTATTCTAGGTGATAATTTAAGAACATAATTGAAATATTTGATGAACTACTGAACTCAGAGAAATGCCATGAAAATAGTTGTGATTTAAAGTAGAAAAAATCTCAAATAAATGTACAACACACATTATATGCTTATATATGTAAATATTAAAAGCAAAATTGTATTAATTTTAAGACAGTGTTTTTGTAAATAACACAATTTAACCCATCATAATTGAAATTAATAGAGAAAGAGTTATGTTTCTAAATTGTAAAGTAATGATTTTACCTTTTTATCAGTAATGCAAAATAACTCGAGATGCTACTTTCAAACACGAAACTGAGTTTACACTAGGTCTTCCATGTGTTCCCATCTGATTATTTTTTATTACCAACCGGTCTTAAATACAGCTACCTTGACTAAGGCTTTGATTAGAACTTTTATCAATACAGTAGTTAATCTGTGTGAGATCTCTTTTTATAAGAATCTTTGTGTACTACTCTTTAGGTAAATTAACTGGCTTTTAAAAGCAATTATATTGGGGCGCCTGGGTGGCTCAGTCGTTACGTGTCTGCCTTCGGCTCAGGTCATGATCCCAGGGTCCTAGGATCGAGCCCCGCATCAGGCTCCCTGCTCCGCGGGAAGCCTGCTTCTCCCTCTCCCACTCCCCCTGCTTGTGTTCCCTCTCTCGAATAAATAAAATCTTTTTTTTTAAAAAAAGCACTTATATTTATTTTAGATAAATAAAATAGCATGTGCCAAGCATTTATTACAAGAGGAAGCCAGGTACCCTCAAGGAATTGAAAAAAAAAAAAAAAAAAGAAGGTGGTCTTGGCTAGAACAAAGAAGATGGTAAAAGAGTACAGAAGAATGAGTTTGAGCATGTAAAAAGGAGCCAGTCATTCAAGGACTTTGTGGGGGATGCTAAGGTTTCTGTCCTTTATCTTTAGAAATTTGGAAAACCTTTGATAGATTTTAAGCTGGGGCAAAATATGATGAGATTAGTATTCCTAAAATAGGATTCAATTCAAGAAATGAATTGTAGGACAGATCTGGAAGTAGTTACACTGTGTGGCAGTTAAATAGAAATTCACATTTGAAGAATTGGCTAAGTCATTAAATATAATGCACTGGCCTATAACTTACCACTAGAGGTATCATGAAATTTTACTGAAGAAGTAAGCAGACTTCAGTATACAACTTCCAAAAAACTTTCTACCAGTTTCTGTAATGCTGTATCCTAAGTGGGTATCCAGAGTGAATATGTGGGTTTCAGTTTGGGTTCATGCAGCAATTCAATCATATCAAGAACATATTGATATTCTTTGATTTTTTCCAGTGGTAGGTACAGATTTTACAAAAATATAGTAGATTCAGTATCTCAACAAGGTTATCAAGGATACAGTTTTATTACGTTCCCTGGTATGAACAAGGCTAACTTTAGTCTAAAATGAGTGGAATAAGATGGCTTCCAGAGCAGGGAGGGCAAAATGGTTCCTTAACTGCATCTAGCTTGAGAAAGAGCAGGGACAATTATATAAAGTTGTCATAAGCTTTACTTTTATTGAATTAATTGAGCTAAATGTTTTGCAACTGCATAGCAAAGGTCTGTTTTCCCCCCATTTTCACTGTGCATCTTCATTGCAATACAGTCTATTCCTTTCAATACCTCATTCCCTGTGACAAATTTCTAATACAATGCTTTCAGTTTTCAATAATATTTAATGAAGTCATATTTCACTTATCATTTGACTAGTGACACTTGTGTCGTATCTTCTCAAACCATAAGGGAGGAGGGTGAATTGCACCCTAAATTCCTAACACTAAGAGCTCACATATGCTTCATTTCATTTAGTGAGCACGATAATACTAAAGGTGATCTGTTGCATCTGGAAATTAGTACTATGTCATGCTGCTAATCTACTAAATTTTGCTGGAAATGTTGTGAAGATTAATTTATAAAGCTAATATTTCACTCAGTAATGGATAAAAATAGTTTTGAGGCTATAACATTTATTAAGGTTTAGAAAATTTTATTTTATAATTAATAACACTTAACTCCGCCCCCCCCCACTACTTTTAATGCAAAAACATGCTTGACATTTACATTTTAGTATCTTTAGTTTTGGTCCTGAATCTTATCATTCCAGAATGGAGCTGTCATAACATGTACATGTAAAACCACTGAGTGTGTAGAGAGAATCAGTTGCTATTCAGAAGCTATTGAAATTCAAGACAAAATGCATTAAGGTACTGGAAGGGAATCAGCTGAAGGACTTTTTCATCATTTTTAAAATTCATACTTTTCCTCTGATAAATATAGATCACATATATTACTACAGCCTGCCCCAAAACTATTTCACTGCAAATATTTATGCAGCATTTTTTGGTTTGGTTAATGATGAATGTCTTGGAATGCTACCATTAACTGAACAAGCAGTATCATAACTCAACTACAGTAGACATATATAGCAAAAGTAGTTTTGATAAGTAAAATCATATAGTTTATAGAGTTAGAGAAAAATAAACTTTTGGTTCAGATGGATATAAATAAAGAACTGTAAATTAGGATTTAAATCACCTAAAATGACCATTAATACAATTTCCAAAAACAAACGGAGGATTATTTTATAAGTATTTACAATCAAAAGAACTTTTCTTCTATACATTTTGCTGCTTATTGCCACTGAGAAGCATCTCCTCATATGAGTCAATAATACTTTTTAAACTTAAGAATAAGATCAATGGCCACAAAATTTTGAGTTATATCATACTTTTGGAGAATTATACAACATTTGATCCAAATTCACTTGGCGTTGAGTTACTACTTAGAGCTACAAAAACTCTCTTTGGAAATGATATTTATTTTTCTAGGTCACAAAGTGTAATGATTTATATATGCCTACATTTATTGCTTGATGAGTAACTTTTACTTGAAATAACTTGTAAAACTAGTCTAATACAATAGAATGCATATTGATTGCTTTTTACCTAATAAATTCATCTATTATTTTATAGATTTGCCTGTTTATTTGGAATCATATTGAAACTAAAGAAACACTTAGCATTGTAAAAGTAAATACCATAGGGTATTATGCTAAGCAAAATAAGTCAATCAGAGAAAGACATGTATCATATGATCTCACTGATAGGAGGAATTCCTTAATCTCAGGAAACAAACTGAGGGTTGCTGGAGTGGTGGGGGGTGGGAGGGATGGGGTGGCTGGGTGATAGACATTGGGGAGGGTGTGGGCTATGGTGAGCGCTGTAAATTGTGTAAGACCGTTTAATCACAAAACTGTACCTCTGAAACAAATAATACATTATATGTTAAAAAAAAAAGTAGGAAGGGAAGAATGAAGGGGGGTATATCAGAGGGGGAGACGAACCATGAGAGACTATGGACTCTGAGAAACAAACGGAGGGTTCTAGAGGGGAGGGGAATGGGGGGGATGGGTATTAAAGAGGTGTATTAACCTGGTGATGGGTATTAAACAGGGCATGTATTGAATGGAGCACTGGGTGTTATACGTAAACAATGAATCATGGAACACTACATCAAAAATTAATGATGTAATGTACGGTGATTAACATAACATAATAAAATAAAATTTAAAAAAAAAAGAAAGGTAAATACCATAGACAGACTGAGAAACACAGATGGCTATCCAGTAGCTTGGAAAAAATAAGTCATGGAGGGTTTACAGAATTGTAGTAAAAACTCACAACGGTCCTAGGAAAACATAAAACACACAGACACACACACACAAATATTTTGCTGCCTTTAAGAAAGAAACTGCCAAACTGTGGTAAAATATGACTTATAAAAAGTCATCACATTCTATGATAAAGTGTTTTGGGGTAAAATTATGTTCAGTTACTCTGTGTGTTGTGAAGGGGGGTGCCGGAGAGATACGGTCAGTAGATATGAAACTAGCACCCTAGTTATTTCTAGCTAGAAAGACAAAGAATATTTCCAAAATTTCCATTATCTCAATGGTTCAAGTTACTCTGGATCCCCCCTGGACGAGAAAAAAATAGATCTACAGCTCCTTGGCATGATTAAAAGACTTGTTTACCTGGAAAGTAAAAGCAGTAGCACCTATGAAATCATGGAAATGTTACTGAAATCATTATTACAGATCTGTGAGTCAGTGTTTTCCTTTTATCTGTTGTGCAACCTTAAGCTTCTGGCCCTCATTTATTCCCTTAATAATGTATTGGGAATAATAACACACCTTTCTAGGGATTGTCATGAGGTTTTTGTGGCAGAATGTATTTGATATGTGTGCTAAATGTGAAGCCCCACCCAAATTTAAGAAATGCTAAAATTATTAAAAAAAGAAATGCTAAAAATTTTAATATTAATACAATATTTTAAGAGATACAGAGCTGGGCAAAGGAAAAGAAGAATAAACTCATAGAAGAGCTGAGGCATAAAGAGACTTTTGAGTTAACAGACTTATACCAAATCATTATTCTTCAAGCAACATTAACAAAAACTGATTAAGCCCCACTGGGGACTTCTTAGCATATATGATACTAGGTATTTCTTCAGAAAGTCTTAACATAGCCAAATTTCTTTGTCCTTTCTAAATTATTTATTCTCAAAAGCTCTTTTACTATATATCTCTCTAAAATACCTGAAAGGAATGGAATCAACTCAAAATGCCTTTCCTGACATAGCTTATTTGTAATGTATACACTGTAATGTAATAGAATGCTTTCAACACTGACTTGTCACAATATTCTGTATTTATTATGTAATAATATGATACAATATGCAGAGAACAAAATATAAACTACTATAGATTTCGTAATGTAATTATTTTCAGATAGGCATACATATTAAGAAATGCGCACATTCTTAAAGTTAACAGTTTATTATAATTTCTAAGTCTAATATATCTTATTTTTATGATGTATGAATAATGTAGTTGCATCTTGTTAAATTAAATTAGGCATCTCTTACTGTTTTAGCAATTCATATAATTACCCTGTAATTTTGCAAATGTGCATAATAAGAATGCACAAATGACAAAAAGCTCATTTTTATGTAAACAGAGTAATTAATACAGAAATCTCAGATTCTCTTAACTGTCAAAATCAATATGCTTATAAGTTAGAAAAATCCTGGCTTACTGCCTTGAACAACTTAGAAAACATAAGGTAATCGGCTTTCAGTACAATAAATATATTCATAAAGGATGTAAATGAGATTCAAGATGGTGTTATGTAAGAAATGTTGGAGGATATGATACTGAGTTGCCCCCCTTTTTTTCCTCTATGATGATGAAGAAGACAAATTATGACAATGTTCATTTGAATAGAAAAAAAAAGGTAATTGATCTTAGCATAAAAGAATAAAAATTGATGTAGTTGATCACAACTGCAATCTATTCTCTCTTTCCTTTGAGGAAAAGTGTCATTCTTATATATGCTCATCAAAATTGAATTGAATTGAAATAAAAGTATACTTATTGACTCTCCTCCTTCAGAATATGTGAAACTATTACACACACGTTCAAATACCCAAGTGGTCAATTAAAAATTATGCCTTTGGTCCATAAACTTTTTACTTTCAATATTTTAAAAGCATCAAAATTACTATATTCAGAAAATCTTTTAAAAAATATTTTGTAAATAGATAGTATTTGTTGCTGAAGAGAGCATTTTCAACCTTTGGATTAGCCATGCAGTGACCTCTTCCAATACGAAAACTCATATATTTCTGGGACTTTTTCTTTCTTTCTTGTTCTTTGATGTTTTATTCCCCTACACATTCTCTATTTTCCTTTATTAGATTTCTTATCATTCAGATGTTGGGTGTCCTGGTCAATTGTCCTCCTCCCCCCACCCCTGGATGAGAATTTGGCTATATCTTAGTAGAAAACTCTTCCTATGGAGACTATAATACTCTGCATCATAGTTATCGGGTTTGGATAGGTAATGGACTTGGGGTACTCAACTTTCAGTGTACACATTTTTAATGAAACCCTTTGTTTCACTTTGGACATCTATTCTCAAATATATCTGGTTTTCCCTAAGTCACAGACACCAAAGAAACTTCTCCAAAGTATAAACCTTCAGTCTTCTGTCCAGAATAGGGAGGTACTTTCATACAGCAGTATGAAGTCAAGATGAGAATCGGAGAATCTAATGGAGATTATACAGATGACTTATCAACTAATTCTCTTGTAAGCCCACTGTCACTTCTTTTCCAGAGGCACTGAGTGTTGCATTTTGAGGCTTCTTGGCTTTTTCCTCTGCTGTTTTAAGACTTAAATTTCTCAGGTCCACTAGATAAACTTTACTTATTAGTGCATCAGCATTGCATCTTCAGAAAAAAAAATTTTAATGATGTTTCCTCTGCAAATTCCTTGGTAAATGGTTCATAACACTAACAGAACATTTTAATGAGTTTCTTAGTAGGCAGTAAGAGCTAGTATGTCTCTGTACAACCTTCCACCTTTAACCAGAAGCCTTCCTTTATGAGGTAAATATAGTAAAATCAGAATTTTATATTCGTGTTATATTTAAAAATAGATATTAATTCCAAGAGCTGATACTGAATCAATCTTGGGCTAAATTCAGTATTAAAATTCATAATTGAATAAATAACTACAAAAAACGTGAGGATATGAAATTGAATAAGAAACCCTGCTCTCAGGGTGCCTGGGTGGCTCAGTTGTTTAATCAACTGCCTTTGGCTCTGGTCATGGTCCTGGAGACCGGGGATCGAGTCCTGAGTCGGGCTCCCTGCTCAGTGGGGTGTCTGTGTCTCCTTCTGACCCTACCCCCTCTCATTCTCTCTCTCTCTCTTTCATTCTCTCTCTCAAATAAATAAATAAATAAATAAATAAATAAATAAATAAAATAAAATCTTAAAAAAAAAAAAAAAGAATCCCTGCTCTCAGAAGACTAGCACTATAATTGGGAAGATTTATTAACTACTACAAAGTGACTAGGATGTTAGGAAGAGTGAGGTAAATATCATTACCAATGTGCCAATACCAATCCAGTGAGTTACACAGAATAGGACATAAACTTAGAATAATCCAAAGTGATTAAGAAAAAAAAAGCATCAATCAAAATGAATTTTGAGAATCTTAGGACAACTATAGTAGAGATGGAGAAGGTCATGCTTGGGGTGTCATTTTGAGAGAACACAAGCAAAGGCATGGCCAGGGAGGATCTACCTGTATGTTTGACATCACCAAATAGTTTCATTTGGTTAAAGTATAGGATACACCTGGAGAGTAGGAAAAATATTGCTGATAATATTTCAATTTCTGAGGGCTCTTTTCTTACTGAGCATTGCAGTTACTTCTCATGGGTTTTCTTTAACAACTAAACCTTCCAGGCCAAAATAATCTCTTAATTCATGTGTATATTTCTCTAACTAGCACAAGTCAATCAAGAAAATGTGAAACTCCACTGGTTACTTTGGGAAACTTTTTATATAAAAATGGTTGTAAGAGACTAAGCATAAGCAAAAAAAAAAAAAAATCTTATTTGGAATACAAGCGCACACTCTCCCTCCCAGCCTCTCTCCCTCTCATCTGTATGCTTTCTTCCAAACTTTGAGCATAAAGAAAATTAGACTTTTATGGTAATTATTTTGTATCTGTCTGAAGACAGTTCTCTCTAAATCCCTTCACTTTTTTTTCTCTTGTCTTTTCTTAGAAAACTTTGTTCTGGTACTATATACAAAGTCTAGGGATATGCAATTTAGATAAATATTATAGAATTTCCAAAAGAAATTATTTCTGGTAGTTTTATCCATTACTAAAATTGTAGCTCAGAAGGAAGAATTTAACTGTGAGCTTTGTAATGCTTAGGTTCTTTAGAGCTGTTAGCATGAATTCATGTCTTCAGAAGTTTTTATGTATTAGTACAGAGGTTTATTTATATTAAACATAGTTCCTAAAATAACCCTGATTAAAATGTGACTTTTTGAGCAAATTAGAGTGACTGATTTTTAGCTTAGAAATAGCTCTATTTCTTCTTTGTTATGGTAGAACAATGCTAAAATAATGTTAGTACAACATACATTAGGTAATAAGACTAAGATTTTATTTCTAATGATGTGAATATTTCAAATTATCTACATGAGTGCTATGGGTTCTACAGGCTATCATTGTTTCAAATTGGATAAATTTAGCAATAAATGAAATTTATTTCAAATCAAAAAACTGTGTTAAGCTAAATACAATTGTAATAACGTATGGGTTTTTTTTTAAGTGATGTCTTTTAAAAAAAGGTGAAATCTCATAAATTCTTATAATGATACCAATCTTAAAGACTTAATATGTTGGATTAAATTGTTATTTCAAGGGTTTTGTGTCAAGCTTAAGACCTTAAACTAATATTCAATTGTCATTCTTTGGATATCTGGATAATTTCCAAGTACTATATATATACTCTCTCTATATAGTATATCTATATATAAGCTACAGTATATAATCTTAAATTGCTCTTCTTTCTTATTTTTATATAGGTTAGCTAAAGATTAATAGACCATGAAGATGCAGATCTCTTTAAATATATATATATATTCACATATATAAATATATATATGAATGCATATATGTATATACTAAATACCTATATAGTTATACATTATATATTAATATAAATGTATTATATTATTATATTTTGCCATACATAATATATGTCATACACACACACACACATATATTACATAATTTTCCTTATTTTGCAACATTTTTCCAAGATAGCTTGATGTTCCCCTCAGGTTGATTGAACTTTAGGCAGGTTTATTTCTGATTCTAGTTCTCTGACCTCCCTTTTATAGGATCACTTACTTTACAGAACTTTTGGTTGAATATTCTTTCTCTACCTCCTAGTTGGGTAAATCTTTTCCCAGCCTCTTGCAGATTTAACAATTGAGGAATATCTCCTTCAAGGGACTGGGAATTATCCTTTTGAAATCTAATCAAGAGAGAGAGAGTTCCTATCTGCCAATTTCTCTGAGAGGAAAGGAGCCTAAGACCCATAAGCACCAATCAGTAAATAGCTGACCTAACCACACTGATCAACTTCCAAACTAAGGTCTTCCAGCACTTTACTAGCTCAACCCAATTCTTAAAAACTCTCCTGCCTTGTTTTAACAGAGATGAGTTCAATCTCTCTTCTCTATTGCAATAGTCTGGACCTCTATTACAAGTCTTCAATAAAGTCTTCCTTTCCTGTTTAAATTCTGTCCAGTGCAATTTTTTTAATATACCTTAAAAAATTACAGTGATATGTAATATGTGTTCATTTAAAAGAGTTATTTGAACAACTCTTGCTTTCCTGCTCTCTGGGTTTCTTTTGTACCCAGGAAAAAAAAAAGTTTATTACTTTCTTTAAATATAATAAATATATAAATCTTCACAGAGAAATTGTAATAAGTATATAAAATATTTTGTCTGCTATTGTTCATTAAGATAAAAAATCAATAATATAGCATATACACTGTATCCTTTAATACTGTGATGAGATTGGCTATGTTTTAAATATAAAATTAAAAGTTTTAATTATACCATCTATTTGCATACCAACATGCTTTTGTATGTTTACATACATAGGCATATTTGAATTTTGAGGTTAATTTAAAAAATTATTAGTAGGCCAAAAACATAATAAAAGACAAATTTGAGAGCATGCTGTAATTGTGAAAAATTTGGAAATGCACATTCTTTTTACTTTAGCTTATAATATACACAATTATTAATTTAGGAGAAACAACGAATTATATTAAATTGTGTTGACAAAGTTGACTCAATATGTAAAGAATCACTCATAATTTAATATGATCATTAGGGCTTGAGTACAAATTATGAGTTGGATTGTTTAGAGAAATTCAGATTAGAATTTGGGCTTCCTTTCTGTAAACCGGCCAAATTATCCTGTGCCTAGGTAACAGAAGTTCCCTTTAACACCAAAATATTCATTAACTCTGAACTTTGACATATTCCTAAGTTATTTTGACTAAAAGTATGTGTTCCCTTTTGTTGTGGTGCTTTGTTACTTCTGAATCTCCTTGATTTTGCTTTACTAAAATTCATACCAGCTGTCTTTTAAATCTAAACTAGCTTTGGTTTTGCTGGAGTGGCTTTGACTGAAAACAGACTACTGATAGTTCTAATGACTGGCATTGTCTTTGTGGCAGAAGAGCCTATTGGCAGCACCTACAAATTGAATAAGGGGTGTGTTCTCTCAATAGAGTGATGCTTGTCTCAGGATGTCTCAGATAGAACTTGAAATTTATTTTGGCCCTTCCTTCTCATAATTGGGAGTGAGAGAGAGAATGGGAGGGGAAGTGGAGGGGGAGAAGGAAGAGAGGGTGCTCTTTAGATAATTTAACTTTTGAAAAAGAGCAAAACAACCTCCATTTGAATTCACAAACTTGAACTACTGAAGGGAAATTTTACAATACCAATTTCTGTCCCCAAAGTTCTTTTTTCATGTTTTATGGGTCATGGAGGTAAGTAGACTACTTCATGTTATAGTTTGGAGAATAGTAGAATTAGGTCTTGTCACTAAGGCTGTAAGACTATCAAAGAGATTCATGAAGGTGGATACGTAGTGTTTCTTTTCTTTTCTTTTTTTAAGATTTTTATTTATTTATTTGAGAGTGTGTGAGAGAGAGAGACAGCACGAGCAAGGAGGAGGGGCGAAGAGAGAGGGAGAAGCAGACCCCCTGCCGAGCAGGGAGCCCGACCAGGGACTGGATCCCAGGACCCTGGGATCCTGACCTGAGTGGAAGGCAGCCGCTTAACTAAGCCACCCAGGTGGATAGTCAGTGTTTCAATAGGGCAATTATAAAACTAACAGTGCTTATTTGAGGTAGAGTTTATGCTGCCTTAGGGTACGATAATTGTATTTACATTCCTATAGACTTATCTATTACACTGAATATTACTAAACAATTATGAAAGAAAAAAAATCATGAAACTATGTAATTTGGCTAATATTCCCAGATGGACTTTTATGGGTTCTTTGGACTGGTGGAAAGGATATGTTCTTGTAATTTAACTTGAGCTCTCCTGGCTTTTTCCTTAGAAGTGAACTACAAATTCTGATTATAATCCTTCTCTTGGTATGTGCAGTGTTGCAAAGCTCAAATGAGTGACTTAAAGGGAATTCAATGTTCCTGTGCAGTCAGTCAAATGATCCAAAAAAATGATCTTCCAGCACAGAGAATAGAAAACCCTGACACAGATATTGGAACAATTACCTTCAAAAACTTACCACATGGACACTCTATACATTACACATACATTATACAGTGGGTGATCTACACTGATTATATCTCATTACAATGTCATACTTTAAGCTTAGGCTGAAAAATGCTAAAAGCTGGGGGGGGGAGGGGCTGATAATTGACAAAAAACATAATTTTTTGTTCCTGTGTTAAATAATCCCCAAACCAAACAAAACAAAAACCCTAACTACTTTGGTCAAAGAACCACTAGGTTCTATAATATATGGCATGAACCAATTAAGCAGCTTGCAAGATAAAAACTTGTTTCAAAACATCCATTTCAAAAATCCAACCTCACCCGTTGCCCAGAAAACCAAAGCCATTGTGTGATAACTTCTGCCTCATGCAGCAAATTATCAGTGTTGCATAATCAGTGTTAAAATCCCCCAGTCCAGGCTTTAAACCCAATCCTATAAATACTCTTCCCCTACCTCCTCCATTTGAAGAAATAAACTGTTCAGGATGATATCTTCCTTACTGAAGTAATTCTAGTAAGTTTAACTTTGATTAACAACAGTTGGAATCTACTAAGAGCTGCATGCATCTATAGGGAATCACTTCTACAAGGATTTAGGAAGTTGACATCACTGTGGGATCAGACTTTAGAACACATAGGAAGTTTAAATTTGGCTTCAAAAATAAGTATTTCCATCCATGTGAGTTTTACTTTATATCCTAGAGTATCAAAAATACATATATAATAGAAAAGTACTCTTTCACAAGTAAAACAAATACAGGTAAAGATATCAGAAAACTAAATTCTATTAATTTATAATAAGATATTTTATCAAAAATAAAATCATGTTATTTTAAGAAGTGTTTAAATAGTTAGAGATAATATGGTAATTCATTTGAGAATAAAAAAATGATTAATGTCCAACATATAAAGTTTCCTGAGATTATAGAGATTAGAAAAATATTTCATGTTAAGATTTGATAAGAACATTAATCAAGATTACAAATTCCAAGACAAGGAAAAGAGGATATTTTAATGTCTGCATTCATTATTTTTTGATACGAGGTATTTTTTAGTAAGTACCAATTTGAAGCATCTCAACAAAAAAAAACAATTTTATGACATTATGTACAGTAGTCATGTTATTTAAAAACTAGAATTAATTTTAAAATATCTTAAAATTACAGTAGCTTTAACTCTACATAGAATGTCACCATCTAAATATGAAATGTTTTGGGGAAGGGATGTTAATTTAAAAATAACTCTTCTGATGTCAATTACAATTTGATCAATATTTGGGATTACAGAAACATTGAGTAGCTATGGAAATCTATAGCTGGAGGGCTCATATTTATTTTTTGTGATACTTCCAAGAAAAGGAAATAATATAAGCAAAGCACCACAGCTGGAGTTTAAACAAATGGCCATCCATTAAAGTTTTTCAAAGCATTTTAAACATCTTTTCTTATGATCCTTGACAGCTGAGGGCAAACAAGGTTCTTTGTCAATTTATGACCAAGCTAATACCTATAAAGATCCTCTGAGATTACTGTAAGCTCCAACTAATGTCCATTTCCTTTATACTACATTTGGGCTTTCAAGAGTGATATCCTCTGAGGTGGCTCTCTGTCTCTCAGACTCCTTTACCTGAATACATAAAATGAAAAGTGATGAGCTTTTGGGTGGACTTACTATTTGGCACATTAAAGCTAATTTGTTATAGATTAATATGACCTTAGCAATACCACCTTTTCTTTACTTCACTTTACTTTTTGAGTAAGAAAAAGACCTTATAGATAGGAACAGGCTGAAATAGATTGTATATTACAAAATATATTATGTATTGCCAAGTTTCATATTTGTGTACATTATACACACACATACAATCCTTAGGAGTTTGAAATCCATGTATGGTCATACTGAGGCTCTAATTTCAGTTTGATAAATAAGTAGTGCTCATAATTTGTCTTAAGTAAAAGGACAAATGATATTCAAGTGGAAGTGAGTTTGGCTTGAAATATCAGTATGCAAGGATATGAATGTACTCTTTGGTATGCAAATAAAATGTAGGTGAGAACGCTGATTCAAACTCTATTCCTTTATAAAAAGAATGTTTATGTTTTTTTAAAAAAGCTACATAATAACATGATTTATAATATCTGATAAAGTTGTAAAACTTGGTTTTGAGATAAAAATAAATATTAAAGACCATATATAAAAACATAGACAGGTATAGGTACTGATACAGATTCTAGCATCCTTAGAGACATACATCATTTAGGCTTTTTCTGTATATACTTGCAAATATATTTTCCTAAAAGCCACTTATTAAAACTTCCTTAAAAAATGGTATCCTTTAGGTTTAGGACAGCAGCTGGTTTGGCAGTTGCTATATTAACAGTGGGAAAGACAGAATCGTGGCCAAGAACACAAGGGCAAACCTTACTTGCATGAAAAGCATCACATGAGGCTGTATATAGATCACTGCAGCATACTACCGTTTAATCTACAATCTTCAATATAAGTTATGCTCCCACACTGTGGGAACTTAAAAATAGCAACCTTAATATCTTAACCTAAAAAACATGACTCAAATGTTAATGTGGAAAAAAGTTTAGTTACTAAAGAGGTAGAGTTGGATTAGATCTTGTTTGGTGGGGATGATGAAAAATTCTATGACAGAGTTAATTATAAAGAATTGCAACTCTATTAACAGAGTGACATCTCTCTATGGTGGTGTTAGGAACGGAATGCTGCATCTTTCTCTATGATAGAGCGATGTGCAGAGTGTTGTCAAAGGCGGCCTGGTATTGTCAGGGATTGTTTACCATATGAGGTGACATTCAAAAGGAGACCTGAAGGATAAATAGAGAGAATATGGGAAAGTCATTCCAAGTAGTAAGAATTGATTGTTCAAAACCTAAAGGCAAAATGAAATAGAAACACTTAAATAAACTCCAAGTAATTTATTATCATTCATTAGTAATTCATTTATTCAACAAATATATATTCAATACCAGCCATTGGAGTGCACATGTATTTTTAAAACCTCATCAAAATTCGAATTCACCGGTTTTATTTAAATTATTTTGAGTTTTATGTGCAAGAAACTTCCCTGAGTCTTACTCCTCTTACTCCACGTCAGTAATAGAACTTCTCTTTTGTATTGATGAATCTTTATGCCCGTAGATTAAATATTTTATAACTACATGCTTAAATAGCAAATATTACATAAAATACACTACAAGTGGAATCAATGTCCCTCCTAAATAACCAATATAAAATGTTTATTTATTACTGATAAAATTGAAAAAAACAGGTTCTGGAATGTCCCTGTGCAGGTCAGAGCTAAACATAAGAAATCATATAAAAACTCAAACATCCACTCCATAAATATCATGGTCAATATAAACCAATCAAATAAGACTAACAATAGCAGGAAACTTAAAGTAGATAGATATGTCCATATTATAAATATTGTTTAAATTTAAAAACAGGCCACTTTTTATTAAGCAGCAAGCTCTTTTTTTTTTCCTAATAAAAATAATACTATGGACCAAAACTTGAAGGAATTTCATCGTAGAACTTGAGAATTCAGCACAAGGCAATAATTAAAGGCACAAAGAGGTAGTGAACAAGTTTGGGGATTGTCAGGCAAAAACATGCATTCGTCACTCCTCGTGTTTCCATGTGAAGGTACCATTTTGGGTCTTTCATCCTACATCTTCATTCAGTCTGTTCCGGGAAAGTAAGGGAGACACTGAACAGTGTTTGGGGGAGGAACCTGGACACAAATGACTAACTCCTCCGAGTTCTCTTCTCTACTAAACAGCCTGTCTGAACAGAGGATGGTTAGCTGCTCCATTCTCCAAACTTCCATCAGTAATGATAAAGCTGGCACTTGATCTCCATCTGTTTGATTCTTGAATCTATCTCTCAACTGCTTTGCAATGGACAGGAAACTAAAACTCACTCTATCTCAATTTATTCATCTGTAAAATGAAGATAATGCTTTTTTGAAAATTAATATTATATTTTCAAAGTGATTAGCCATAGTTGGCACAAAATGAGCACTATTAAATAAATAAACATTTATTCATCCCTTTGCAGTTCTAGTCGTGAGATCAGAGAGGGGATCTAGGGTTCATCTCAGTCAGGTCTTTGTTGAACAAAGAAAGGAATTAGAATTCATTAAAACCACCATAGAAAGTACAGTGCATAATTTAGATTATATGGAAGTAGGAAGAAGAGTTATATGCAGTCATCCAGATGAGAAGTAACGCTGGTATGAGATGGGATAGCAGTAGACCGAGTGTGGTTGAGAGACTGGTATGGAAAATCTTCCTTATATTGTTCACACATTTCTCAACCACTCTCCACCATTTTGTTAGGAGTTAATTGGACAGAGTCAGGGTCCCCAACAAGAAAATATGGAGTCAGGACAGCTAAGACAGCAATGACATCTGTTAAGTTTTATAGCTTAGATAGGACCTCAATAGCATTCTGTTTGCAGCCTTCGCAGAAATGACTTCTGCAAAATTAACCACAAAGCATTCGTCACTATCATGGGCAAGGGGCCGTTAAGACATAAGCCCCCAGATGTCAGCTAAAAAAACCCTCAGCACATAGACATTAACCTAATAGCTAGATAGATACATGACCAAAGCCCTGATCCGCACTACTCAGCACACCCTGATTGCTTAAGATAGTTACACAAAAGAGCTCATTAAAAACCTCTAAACTCAGAAACTTCTGCAGATTTTGAAAAGTTAAGAATCTTGAAACAGGGAGATTATCCTAGATTATCTGAGACCTAAATCCAATGACAAGGGCCATTATACCAGAAAGGTAGAGGGCAATATGAGATAGTCAGCAGAGGGAAAGACACAGAAAAAAGGAAAAAGTGATTTACCAAAAGTCAGAAATTAGAGTGACTGTGAGCCAGAGAAGCCAGAAATGCTGGCGGCCAACAGAAACTGGAAGAGGCAAAATAGAGTAGCTACAGTTAGGGAGAACCTTGGCAGGAACAGTGGAAGGAACGCCCAGAGGCAGAGTCCCAAGTTCTTGAAGGGGAATGATGAAGACAGGAGCTGGGAAAGGACACACTGGACGCCTGAGGGCACAGCATCTTGACCTTGTGGCCCTCCAAGACCTTGGGCCTGAGAGATTAAGAGCCAAGAGGTCTCTTGGTCTCTTGTTCCACCTCTGCCCCAGGGTAACCCTAGACTCATCATAATGCATTTGCATTGTGGGTACAGCCCCCCCACCAACCTCCATGGGGAAGGGGTGCCATGATGATTTCAGTACTAATCTTGTAGGGTCAAAAACTCCCCCTCCTAACCTGTGGGAGGAGTTCTCCAAATTATTGGAAGCAGTCTCTCCCACCCACTGGTAACACTACTAAGCTTCTAGAGAGAATGAAGCCCTGCTGACACATTGTTTTAAGGCTTCTGGCCTCCAAAACTGTAAGAAAATTAACTTCTCTTGTTTTAAGCCACCAATTTGTCATGGTACCTTGTTATGGTAGCCATTGGAAACTAATGCAGATTTTGGCACTGGGAAGTGGGGTACTGCTGTAACAAATATTGAAAACTGTGGATGTAGTTTTAGACTTGGATTATGGGTAAATTCTAGAAGAGTTTGGAGAAGCATGCCTGGATTGCTTTGAAAAGATTGTTGGTAGATGTATGGATGTTAAAGTCAATTCTGGTGAAGATTCAGATAGAATTACAGGGCACAGTAGAGAGACTGTGTAATGCTTTAGAGAATAAATATATTTTCATAAACAGAATAAGGGGCATTGAATGTTAAATACACTGCAGGAAGGGGCTCAGAAGGAAATGAGAAACACATAATTGGAAACTGGAGGAAACACAAGCCTTGTTATATAGTGTGTAGAAACTTGACTGAATTGTGTTCTCCTGTCAGATAGAAAGAACAACTTTTAAGTGATAAACTTGAATATTTAGCTGGGGAGATTTCCAAAGTGTTGAAGATGCATCCTCATTTACTTACTTATTTTGCTGTTCAGAGTAAAATGTGAGAGAAAAAGATAAATTGAGGAATGAACTGTTCAAAAAGCAATGAGCCATTGATGATTTTAGAGGTTTTCAGCCCATTCAAATTGCAAAGGATGCTAAAATGAGGAAATTCACTATCAGGAAAGTGTACTCTGGAGAGAGATCCAAGTGTGTGGCTGGACAACCTTATGTTGAAATTTTATAAATTATGGATCAATTCAAAGACTTTAGCAAAAGCCAGGAATAGAGATGAGATTATCCAGGAATGATCTGAGGGGGATCCTCTTGTCTACTGGTCTGATTACTGTGACATACACAGGAGATCCACAAAGTTGAGAATGTTATATCAGCACGAATCCAACCACCATGGACCGGAAGGAACAAGAGCAGGGGATATGATACAAAGTTGTTGGGCTTCCAAAATTCTACAGGTGGACAACAAGAATATATAGCTATTCAGCTGCAAACATGTGTCTTCTTTTGAAGAAATGGAAGAACGACTGAGGCAGAGACAGATGGATCATCAGGCCCAAAAGGTGGAGACACATGTCCAGACAGTGGAGTTACCAGTCACAAATGATTATGCTCAGACTCCAAAACCTAATAGAATTTGTCTTGCTAGATTTAAAACTTGCTTGGGACTGGTGACCTTTATATTACTTAGAATTTCTACCCTTTGGAATGGGATTATCTATCCTATGTTAGTCCTACCACTGTTTTGGAAGCAGGTAATTTGTTTTCCAGTTTGACAGGTCCACAAATGGAGAAGAGTTCCACCTCAGGATGTATCATACTCAGAGTCTTATTCATATCTGATTTAGGAGTTAAATGCTAAGATTTTGATTTTTAACCTCGGGATATGTAGATGATATTATGGACTTGGAGCTTATATTGTAATGGGTTGAGACTTCTGGGATTTTGCAGATGTGTTGGATGTATTTTGTGTATGGGCTACACATGAATATTGGGGGCCAGAGAGTAGACTGTAGCAGGTTATACAGTGGCTCCCATCTCCACATATTAAACCCTGGAAACTGTAAATGTTAACTTATTTTGGAAAAGAGTCTTTGCAGATGTAATTATAATAGGGATTTTGCAATAAAGATATAATCATGGATTATCTGGACAGGACCTAAATCTAAAGACAAGTGTCATTATAAGGGAAAGGCAGAGAGGAATCTGAGCCAGATAGAGGAGCAAAAGACAGAGAGAAGAGGAGAAGGCAGTATGGCCACTGAGGCAGAGATTGGAATGATGTGTGGCCATACTCCAAGGAAGCCAAGGAAGTAAATGGCCATTAGAAGCTGGAAGAGAAAATGAACGGAATTTGTCCACAGTGTCTGCAGACAGTGGGACCCTGTGAACACATTGATTTTGGACTTACGCCCTCCAAAATATTTAGAGAATAAATTGATTTTGTTTTAAACTACCAAGTTTGTGATAATTTATTAAGGCAGCAACAGGAAACTAATCCTCTTTAATAAAATCTTTGCACATTTAATCTCCTATTGGGTTCTCTTTCTCTGAGGGCCTGCACTAACATTACCGAGATAGAATATTTTTGTTATCGGGAGCTGGGAATCAATATTTTTATTTTGGAAATATTAAATATAAGATGCCCCTAACATATTAAAGTGGGAATGGCAAGTAGGCAGTTTGATACATGGGTCTAAAGATCAGCGGAGATGCCAATCCTAGGAAAATAAATGTATGGGGCATTGACACAAAGATAATATTTAAAGATATGGACTGTCTGAGGTATCCTATTTCAAATGGTGTTAATGAGAAGAAAGTGTTAAGCCTGCCTGAAGTACTCACAGCATTTCACATCCTAGGAGAATGAGGAGAATGAGTCAGTGAAGGAGATTAAGAAGGAAAAGACGATGAGGTTATGTGGTTTGTGCTCCAGAGAGCTCCTAACTCCCTTCCCAGCAGGGGTGGGGGGAGGAGGGATAGAGAGGGAGAGAGAGAATCTTAAGCAGGCTCCATGCCTAGTGTGGAGCCTGACGAAGGGCTTGATCTCACAACCCTGACCTGAGTGGAAATCAAGAGTCGGACACTTAACCAACTGAGCCACCCCGGCACCCCAGTCTCACTTCATTTCTGTCCTCCACTTTCTACTGGATTCATCTTCACAGAAGTTAAAATTGGTTTGTATTGACAGTGATTGGTTTTTACATTTTGTAGAGTTTCTCTAAACTGAAATGTGTACTGCTGCTATTGTTCTTTACCAAAAAAATTAAAAAAAAAAATATTTGAAATACTCCACAAAGGACCTGTGCCAAAATATCACTGGAACAAAAGAACCATATTAATATTATTAGGGAAAAAAGGTCATTTTTCTATTTGGTGTTTCTGGTGTACAAAGGGACAATGAGGGGGCGCCTGGGTGACTCAGTTGGTTAAGCGACTGCCTTCGGCTCAGGTCATGATCCTGGTGTCCCTGGATCGAGTCCCGCATCGGGCTCCCTGCTCGGCAGGGAGCCTGCTTCTGCCTCTGACCCTCCCCCCTCTCATGTGCTTTCTCTCTCTCATTCTCTCTGTCTCAAATAAATAAATAAAATCTTTAAAAAAAAAAAAAAACAAAGGGACAATGAGGGTGCAGAGATGAGCTGCAGAGATCAGCACTAGAAGGCAATGAGGCCTAAGGAAATCTGGTTGGAAACAAAGATTCCTCTAGTCACTCTCACTGTCTGCCACACAACCCACAATATCTCCACTAGCTTTTTTCTTCTTAGATGACTTATATTCTCACTTTTAATTTCCTTGAATTCTGTCTGGGTCAGTGTGGCATTAAAATGAATAATCATTGTTATTCTCTCTTCTCCCACACGCATATAAATTTCAGTGTATCACAGTCTGCTGGTTGCTTCTCAACACTCAATAGTCATCCTCCCCTTCTTCAGTTGGGCATGTGGTCACCCAGAAGAAAAACAACATTCTCTCGCCTCCCTACAGATAGGTGGGGCCCTGTTATCAAGACATAGCCAATAGAATACAAGTAGAATTATTATGTAGCAGATTCCACACATACTCTCTGAAAGTATAATGGCAAAGTCCCTTTCACCCTTCATCCTTTTCCAGTGGTTGGGGGGGCAGACATGATGTCAAACTCAGAAGTAGAGCCACTGGTAGAGAAACAACAAGATTAAAAAGGACCTGTGTCCCTTGGGACATATGGAGCTGAGCCAGTTTAGGAGATTGTGCTACCTACTTAAGAACCTTTAGAGAACTGCATTATTTATACCACTTTTAAATGGGAGTCTTGGCCATTCGCATATGAGACTAATCTTGAGTAATATCGATTTTTTAATAATTTCCAACTGGGCTGGTGACAGAACATGTGTCATTGGTTTAATGGAAGTTGTCCAACAGCAGATGGCAAGGACTCACATTATGGACTTATAATGCAGTAGCAAAATATGGTTAAAAGTCTCTCTTTTATCTGATAAGACAGAGCAGGTACTGGTGAAGTTGTATGAGAAGACATTATCAGAAATTGCTATGGGCTGAAATAGATTTCTCCAAAATTCTTATGATGAAGTACTAACCTTCAATACCTGAGAATGTGACTGCATTTGGAGATGAAGTCCTTAAAGAGGGAATTAATTTAAAATGAGTATATTAGTATAGTCCCTAAAGCAATATAATTGGGGTTCTTAAAAAAGTAAATTAAGAAGGTAGAGATGACCATGGGAAGACACAGAAAGAAAACAGCCATCCTACAAGCCAAGGAGAAATGCCTCAGAAGAAACCAACCTCGCTGACCCCTTGATCTTGGACTTCTAGCATCTACAATTGTGAGAAAATAAATTTCTGCTGTTTAAGCCAGGCAGATTGTGGGAGCAATTTTATGGCAGTCCTAGAAAACGAATACAGAGAGAATCAAAATTATATTGTATATTAACTCCTCTTGCCACAATTAGGAAAGTCTGATAAGAGAGAGAAAAATTTAGCATACAGATAAGCACTTGTTGAGAGAGATGAAGAGGAATACAACTTTGTTAAGGAAGGCTTTCTCTGAAGGCAACATACACCCCTGAACAACAGTCCAGTAATATGGCACAGTGCTGGTTTGGAAAGTCAACAGCTGCTGGACCTCACAGGGAAACTGTTCTAAGCACAGGCTCTCAAGGTGGAGCCTGCGCAGGAGATGAGGCTGTGCCTCAAGGCTCTTTCCAGTACCTGCTGTTAGGAGTTCTCAGCCAAACAATCCAAATCAGCCTGGGTAAAACATCTGATCTGGATTGCTGCTTCACACCACCACCGACCCCTTGAAAATTATCTCTAGTTATCAGTCACAAAATTCTAAAAGATGGCACTGTGATTGGGGCGCAAACCATATATGTCTCCAGACACAAGTTTCCTCTAGCAAGATGATGCGTGGTTCTCTAAGGCAGTGGGCTCTGGGTTTTCTGGTGTTTCTGCTGGGTCTAGACGGCCTCAGCAACAGAAATTTGCATAATGATAGAAAACGTCTCCTTTTCTTTTCCCTCAGTACCATCTGCTCTTTGTATTTTTAAGGTGGTAGATATATGGAGTCTTTTTTCTCCTTTCACCAGAGACATCTGCTCCTATTCAAAGTATAATAAAGCCTTTCTTATCTCTCGAGGAGCCAAGGTTTACATTCTTGGTTATAAAATTTCTCGTCCTTCCCTAAAAGAATGTTTACGTTTCAGAATAAAAGATAGACTCTTTCTCTTAACTCTGGAAGGGGTGAGGATTATGTCAGCACCTACGTATGCTTCGGAATTCATAATTTTGGAGTGTCTATCCTGTGGTATAGATCACTCTGTACACTCACGGTACATTTGGCTTTTATTTTGTGGCCCCACAGGGATTGAGGTGTGGGGGAAGAGCAAGAGCACGAGGCATTCTGGGAATAAATAAAAAGTTGTTTCTTTTTTTCTTTTGTCTTGGATCAGTATGTGGGGTGTCTGCTGGCACATTTGTGTGTCTGTACCTATCAATCAGTCTGCTAACCTGCCTATCTATTTCAACAAGTAGGGTAACATTTCAAATTCTTAAGTTTCAGACTGAACAGGTTTATAAAAATAGGCAAATGGATGTGACACAGAACAAATGTAAGAAGTGTTCTAAGGTTTTTTGTTTTTGTTTTTTTTGAGAATTTGTATTGCAAAAAAATAAAAATAAAAAAATAAACACGAAACTATTACAAGTGTAGCTTGCAACCCTTCAAAACAATCCCTAGGCCAACAAACCTACATCAATATAATTGTCATTTTAAAGTCACTCAGCCTCTAAAAAGGACATCTGTTTCATTGCCAACTTCACATGTGGACAGAGTATAATGGATAAAAATAAACCTTGCAGAAAGAGAGATCCAGAGGCCATAGAGGACAATGAAAAAGGTAACTCCTGCCAGAAAGCAAATCCAGCCATTAACAGATGGTCTAACAGGAATTAACTACACTGCTTGTGCAAGGAGCCTTCGATTCTTTCCCAGACTAATGACTGCTTTGTGTTTCCCCTTCCTTTTTCTGAATGTGGGTTTTGAAATGGGTTACTTACTATCTCAATGCAACTGTTTACCAAATGTGTTAGGGACATATAACTTGAATTTTAATTTACATGTATAAGGTAAACATGTCTACCGAGAGCAGTACTTGAATAGGCAATGTTAAAGCTGACTGCTGTGTTTTATCACAAACATTATAACCAAGAAAAGTTATTAAAAGTACAATGATATTTAATTGACCCCACTGTGCCAGAACCTCACTGGCCTGACCAATGAATAATGCCTCTTGTTTTAATCATTTCTATGCGGACTCCTAGACTCATTCCTTCCTAGCCAGACAACACTTTTTCAATCTCTTTAGCATAACTAAGAAGAAATAACATAAAATACTTTCTGTCCTTTCTAGCATTTAGACACCTCTAATTTGTCCCCTTCGTTAAGTACTCTTAATTCTTTGTACTGGTGTGTCTCCTTGCCTAGTAAGTTACATTTAGTTTGCTGCTATTGTTTTGTTTTTTTTTAATTTATTGTTTATTTATTTATTTAATTGTATGTTCTTAAAAATTACTGGAGGTCATTATTTACCAAGGTCACAGTACAACAAAAAGCTGTATATCTGACCTGATAGAGGGGCTGTCTATTACATAGAGATCTTGGAGATTGAATCAAATGACGTAATCATTTGAGAATTTAGGATTTTTTTTCCCCTTAGGAGAGAAGTTGAATGTTGGACGTATGCAATAAATAAATAAGTAAATAAGTTGAATAAATAAATAAAATGTGTTCAGGTATCTAAGTTTCTAAACAGCTCTTGGCTCAAACTTCATATATTTTCTTCACTTCTTTGATATCATTAGACTGTCAGATTATCTTGCTGTCCAGATAGCACTTTTTTTGTTGTTGTTGTTAGTTTCATTGCAGGTGTAGTTATGCAAAAAAGTTCTGCCCACCAGGAAGTAAGTGGAGTTATGTGCAGCTTCCAATAACATTTTTCAAATGATAGTCAGCATATCACTTTTGTCCTTTCTTCTTTGACCTAATCCTTCCCAATGACTAGAATGCAAATGAGATGACTGTGGTGGCTGGGCCAACTTGGAAGTGAGTTCACCTTGCGAATGGAGGCTATGTAAGGTGGAATGAGATAAAAGTGGTTGATTTTGTGTTTTGTGGACCAGAGCACCACACTGCACTCAATTTTTATACATCTGAATTCCTCCATGAAAGAAATAAAGTTCTATTCCGTCAGGCTATTGTTACCTGTGATCCTTGCTATTTCTAGTCAAGCCTAATCATAATGAGAAGATTTGGCAAACTAAATTATTAAGTAGAAAAATTGTCAGACAAATGTTTTAACCTTTTCTCATTTAACACCACTGGAAATTTTCTTCTGTGCATGAAATCCCTTCCATAACACAGCCATAATTTGAAATTTCTAATTACATCTATAACTGCCATCTAAGATCTAAAACTTAAAGCCCCCCATCTCAATCACAACATTTTCTCCCTTCACTAAGACCCACAGAACCTACTCTTTATTTCTATAAGAATATTCACTTACTAAAAAAGTCACCTATCACTGATGTCTTTCTTCTTTGAGTTCATTCAGCATTTATGTTTAACAGTATGATTTAGTTACTTTATGACACAGGTGAATTATATTTTACAGTAGTTTCATATTTTTATTATTATATGCTTTTGACAGCTGTGGGAGGAATATGGTGGCAGGAAACTAAACTGGTGGTAAACATTAACTATAGATAACATTTATTGAGCTATATTCTATGCTAAATGCTATACTACCTCATTCAACTTCCAAACTATTATACAACCAGTTAATAATGATAGTGTCTAGTGGGTTGAACCCCTGAAAGATATGTCCAAATCTTATCCCCCAGAAAATATGAGAATGATCTTGTTTGGAAAGAATCATTGTAGATCAAATCAAAGTAAGGATCTCAAAGTGAGACCATTCTGAATTAGGGTAAGCCCTAAATCCAATGAGAGTGTGCTTATAAAAGAGATAATTAGAAGACACACAAAGACACACAAAAGGGAAGGCCATGTGGAGGCACAAAGATACAGGACAAGACATGTGAAGATGGAGGCTGAGATTAGAGCAATGGGTCTAGGGTTTCCAAGCCAAGGAATGTCAGGTTGTCTCCACTATTAGAAGCTACAGAGTAGCATGGGAGAGATTCTTCAGAAGGAACCAATCCTGCCAACACTTGATTTTTGATTTCTGACCTCCAGAACTTTGAGAGAATAAATTTGTTGTTTTAAGATATCTAATTTGTGACCATTTGTTTTGGTGGCCTTAAAGGAACTAATTCAGATCTTGCTACCAGGAAGTAGACTGTTGCAACAAATACTTAAAATACCTAAAAATGAAGAAGTGGCTTTGGTTTTAGGTGATAGGATAGAGGCTGGTGGAATTGGGGGCACATAATAGAAAAAGCCAAGGTTGTCTCGAAGAGATGATGGGTAGAAACATGGATGTTAATGACTATTCTGGTGAGGAAAGGAAATGAAGAGAACCACAGAGAAAGTTTCTTTCATTTTAGAGAACACAGATTGTTATGAATAGGTGTTGGTAGAAATATGACCAATCAAGGTGCTTCTGGTGAGTCACAAAATATAATATAGAACATGTTATTGTAAATCGAAGGCAAGGTGATCCTTGTTATAAAGTGTCAGAAAACTTAGCTGGATTGTTTCCTACTCATAGGGGATTCGCTGTTGGCGGTAAGTGAAGAACCTGGACATTTATCAGAAAGATTTCTAAGGAAGGTGATGAAGATGTAGCCTGGTTTCTCCTTACTGCTTATAGCCAAATAGGAGAGGAAGGAGACAAATTAAGGAAGAAACTGTTAAGCAGGAAGGAACCAGAACTTGATTGAGGAGATTCTTAGCCTATTCAGATTGCAAAGGATATTGTTGCAAACGCTGCTCTGGAGAAAGGTAAAGGGTGTGGCTGGACCAACTGTTGTTGCAAAGATTAGGTGTGTGATTAATGTTTCTAACTAACCATTTTACTAAAGCCAGTAGTAGAGAAACATTATTTAGGAAGGATTTTTGCACAATCTTCTTTCTAATGCTGTGGATCTCATCCACCTACACAGAAGATGCAAAGTTTTTGAGAATGTTATATTTGCCAAAACACCACCAACTCAGACTGAAAGGGAAAGAGATGGGATACAATAAAGGAAGACTGCAGGAGGTAAAGGGCTGAGGCAGTTACTCAGCTGAAAACCTGTGCTAACCTTCAAATAAAGGAGGAACGATTATCCAGAGCAATGGATCCACTGCCAAGGGCATGGGGAGAGGCATAGGGGACAGCTTCTCACTCAAAGCCTCTAGAAGGAACCAAATTTGTTGACACCAGACTTATGGTCTCTAGAACTAGAGGTGGTGTTTCTAAGCCACCCAGTTGATGGTAATTTGTTAAGGCAGTGCTAGGAAGCTGACATATAGTGCATTCCCTTAACATATGAGCACATGAAGCCTTGGAGAGTTTAAATAACATCACCGGGGTCACACAACTGTTCTGTACTGAAGTAAGCTTTTGTACCTAAGGATTCGACACCAGAGAAGTAATATTCAAAACAATCTCTGGAGAGACACTTTACCTTTTTTTTTGAGCAGTTCAATGTGTAACAATGGGCTGAACAAATAATCAAGGGATTCATTTATAGTTTGTGGACATTCTAATATGTTCTTGACACAGATTTTTCTAAAAAAAGAAAATCTAAGCAACCACAATCCCTAAAAGAGTCACAACATGCATTTGACCAGGGTACAAACGATAGTATCTGTGATTAGAATCCAGAAACCACCAATGAAAGATTTTACAGAAATCTCAACCATAAATGGCACTATCTTAATAGAAGTAATGTGCACACAGCCATGTGAAGACCAAGTGGCAGCGTGGTAATTAATCTTTTCTGTTAAGGAATTAGTGCAGTCCATGAGTTTGCCATAATCATTATCACTAGATTTTCACTGCTAGTATAAAGTAAGTAAAGAGACTAGGAAATGTGTTAAGATATGATTGAGACTTAGGTACTTGAAATTGTTCTTATTTTCACTGAGTCGGTCATTAGAGGCATGTCTAGGTGCATTAGCCTCTGATTTTTTTAAATGACATTAAATTTTAATGATTGCATAATTAAGTATAATACTATACAATATTCAACTATATCATGTTACTACATAACGCTTATATAGTAATAATACCTATTTGGAGTGTTGTTTTGAGGTCCTTCTGGTAGGTGAATGCCAAGGTTTGAGGTAGGAGAGAAAGAGCATCTGTACTTTTCCAGAACAATAATCATAGTATCAATTTTTATCATACTTATTTGCATATAATATCCAATCTATTCAAGCACATTTTAGAAAGTTCTGTCACTAGCCTTAGAGATGATACATATTTTATAATTCTATATGTTTTATATAAAGGCATGTAAAATATATATTCATGTATATATGTGCAAAATACATTTGTGTATATATACATAGATGTTTATATATAGAGAGAGAGAGGGAGAGAGAGAGAAAAAGAGAGAGAGAGACACATATATGATTGAAATATATACATATATATACCACAATTTAAAAGTTTTTGAGGTCTGGCTATCTAAATCCTTCATTTTTAATTGATGAAATTCAGATTGGTGGCACATAGAAGCTCACTTATATAGATTAGGGTAAAATTTAGACTAGAATAAAAATCCTCAGTTCCCTTTTCAGTTCTTCCTATACACTCTACAATCTCTATACCTTTTATATGCTACAAGCTCCAATATTCATTTTAGTGATACAAAAAAATATGAACTTGGCTTGTACTTCCCAGTTTATTTTATCCTTCTAATCAAGCAGCCCGACTTTTTGCTCTTTATTTGTTTGTTTGTTTTATTAGCTAAAATTCACAGAGGCGGCATCATAGGACATTAATGTATAGAAAAAAACGTTCTTACATACTTGCCTAAATTATGTATTTGATTAAAACAGCTATAACAGCCATGCCTCTCTAACCAGTAAAATGAATCTCATGCATCAAGGTAATGAATAGACCTTTAACATGATACACTGTACCCTACAATACCTGTAGAAATGAGCAAGGAAAGAATAATTACAAAGGAAGTGTGTGTTTGAGGAAACAAGTTTGCATTTAGAGGCATGCGTCTAAGAAATGCCAGTATCTCTATGTTTGTCCTATGCATTCTTAGTAACCCCATGGTGTTTCAACAACTATATCACAAACTATTAAATGTGAAAATTAGTGTTTATCCATGAAGAATAGTTTAAAGTTAAATACCTTGCATCACTTTATGTGTCAAAAACAGGTAACAATCATTTTACTTACAAGGTAGTAGCAATTTATTTTATAAGGCTGGTTATGCATCTTACTAGCTTCATTGCTTAAACCTCCACAGTAAATTCATCCTATAGCACAGGGAACCAATACTGAAAAAATACATATATTTAAAAAATACTTTAAAAATAACCAAAACTCTCCACAATCTTTACAATGTTAATTCCATTTTCTGAAAATATTTAGTTGACACATCTTTCTGAAACCTCAAAAGCTCTCACATATTACAATGCAAAAACAAAGTGCCGGTTTTCAACCAAAATATTACATCAAGCCAGAGATAAAACTGAAGAGTAAAAAAATAAATTAAAATAAAATAAAAACTCAAATCCTAATCAGGGGTATCTGAGATATAGAAAATGGAAAAATGGTAGGCAGAGTGGGAAATAATTTTTTTAATTCAGTTACAATCAGTTAATGTGACTTAATAGTGACAGAATGGAGCCAACTATTACATAGACTGATCTAATGATTTATAAGCCCACAAAAACAAGAGCAACAGTAGTAACACTTCTTTATATGGTAGCTGGAAATTACAGTAGTAACACTTCTTTATATGGTAGCTGGAAATTACAAAATGCTTTCATAAATATTAGCTCTTTCATGTTTTAATTTTTTTTAAGATTTTATTTATTTATTTGACAGAAGGAGAGAGAGAGAGCAAGAGAGAGTGTACAAGCAAGAGAGGCGTAAAGGAGAGGAAGAAGCAGGCTCCCCACTGAGCAGGGAGCCTGATGCTGGGCTCGATGCAGGGCTCGATGCGGGGCTTGATCCCAGGACCCTGGGATCATGACTCGAGCCGAAGGCAGATGTTTAACCAACTGAGCACCCAGGCGCCCCAACATAAGCTCTTTTAAAATTTTTTTTAAAGATTTATTTATTTTTAGAGAGAGAGAGAGAGGGAGACAGTGCTGGGGGAGGGGCTGAGGGAGAGGGAGAGAGAATCTTCAAGCAGACTCCCCACTGAGCACAGAGCCAGACTTGGGGCTCTATCCCAGGACCCTGAGATCATGACCTGAGCCGAATCCAAGAGTTGGTGGCTTAACCCATTGAGCCACCCTGGCACTCCCAATTGCTTCTTACTTTAACTTTAAACTTTACAGCGGCCTTATTAGAAGGAAAAGTTAAGGTTTTGGGGTGCCTGTGTAGCTCAGTCGGTTGAGTCTCCCACTCTTGATTTTGGCTAAGGTCATGATCTCAGGTCATGATCTCATGGGTCATGAGATCAAGCCCTGCCTCCAAGTCCATGCTCAGTGGGGAGTCTGCTTGAAGACTTTCTCCCTCTGCCCCTTCCCCCACTCACAGGTGAGTAGTGTGTACGTGTGTGTGTGTGTGTGTACTCTCTCTCAAATAAATAAATAAATCAAAAGGTTTCAATCTTGTTCTTATTTTAGGGATTAGCACTAGAAAAAAAATCCAGTTTGAATCTCAGCAGATTATTACATCAATGCATACATTATATCCAACAGCCTCCTAATATATGTCCCCTTGAAGGAGTCAGTGACATCTGAAACTGAACAATTATGATTTTAACTAATTATCCCTGCTTTCTCTTCAGATCATCTCCTCTTCGTGTTGCATATTTTAGTGTGAGGCACCAATTATAATCCATCCTGTTTCCTAAACTATGATCCCGTGGCCCTCTTTATCTCCCCTGTTCCCATCTCAACCACAGCCAAGGAATCACCAAATCCTATTTTCAAGGGTCTTAATAGTTTAGAATCCACTTACTCTTGTCCATCTAACTATCATTATCCCAGTTAATACATTAGCATACCTTATCTGCCATATTATAGTATTCTCCAACTCTAAGCTTTCTAATTCTATTTAATTATTTCTGTACTCTACAGTAAGAATGCCTTTTCTGAATCTCACACTGATTATAACACTACATAATTTAAAACGCATTTTACTTTTCCTCGTGGTTCTCTGCCTAAGCCTGACATGTGTCATGATTCTCTCTCTGCTTACCATGTCTGGCATCATCCATCACTTAGTCATCTACACCTTCTCAAACTACTCACAGTACGCTGCAACAAATCCACTGTTGGCCATGTTCTACAAAGTCTAGGTGTCTATTGTTCCCTCTGTTTAGAATTCTCATCTTTTCTCTTCTTTCACTTTACTTGACACACCAAAACAATTACTTGTCCTTTCTTTGGTAAACCTTCCTTTTCTCTGTGCAGATCTAGATTACACACTCAATCACATCATCACATAGGCCATGCTCTTTACATCTTCCTTCCACTTGCCATATTGCATGGAAATTGCCTAGGTCCTTCTTTATCTCTCCACCAGATTGTGAGTTTTGAGATGACATATAATTTTTTGTCCTCCATTACGTTACGCAAATCTGTTTATTTCAAGTTTATTTTGGGTCTTCATACAGTTTTGAATGTAAAGTCTCATGAGTTATTGATGTTGACAGTGATATGGATGAGGGAGAACACTGTCTTTAATAAGTGAGCACAGGTAAGTAAAACCCATAGCAGAATGGTGTGATTTCCACTTTTATCTCCATTTATAAAAGTTGTGATTAAATAAGCTGAATGCTTAAAGTTAAGAAACCACAGATACTTAGAATTTCAGAACTTTGGGGGGTGGCAGTTGCTATTAACACCAATCTCTGTAACACTCTAGTGAGGGCTAATCTAGCACAGAAGTATTCTAAATACATGTCCTCTCCCCCCAGGGCTTACTCTTCAAAATAGTTGATCCCAATGTAGGTCAACTATCCAATGTACACATTTCTAGCTGTCAAAATCATCTTTAATACATTCTTCAAAATATCTGGCAACCTTATGACCTGGAGCAATAGAAGCAATCAGAAACTTCAGCCTGCTGCCAATGAACATTGTAAGATTCAAAATGTATATTATATGTATATAATATATAATTATATATAATATGTATGGATTATTTATAATTATACATTGCATATGATTATATATAAATAGCATTATATACACATATATAAATAGAGTCTTTCCATATAAACTTGTATGCATGTATTTGTACTATAGCCTCATTGCTGAATTGTAGATAATTAGTAAGTTATCTGAATATCTATTATCAGTATTCCACAATATGCTATACTGACTTACTATCACCAAAAGTATTAAGCCATAAACTGTAGGCTAAGATATTTATCCCAATATACTAATGCAAAGTTCCAGAAAACTACTTATACATACAGTACTTAAAATACATCTCTAGGGATTACCTATAAATATTTCAAGGTATCTTTTGTGCAAGAAAAAATAAGAGAGTGAAAGTCCTTTATGTAAGTTCTCAACAAATAGGGAGTATAGTCTTGGAACTCTGTTTTCTGTATTAAAGATTTCCATAGTAGCTAAGCCACTTTGACACTTAGAAAATTGTTTTTTTCTCTTTCTCTTAGAGAAACATTTAACATATGTTTTCACTGTGTTTTTTAAGTCCACTTCTTTAAGGTACACAATCATAACACAGAATGCTCCCAGGCAAGAACAAAAATAGAAGACTATACTCCATGTTTTATTTACTTATGTTTATTTCCCCAATATAAAACTGATTGAAAACTAATGCATTCTACAAAGCTTATTGCTTGATTTGAAAAAATAAGGCACAAGATGACAGTCATGGATCTTTGCTCTTTCTTGTGATAAAATCCATGTTAATGAAGAATTGTAAAGTTCTCTGCTCTAATCTTGGTTTGAATTTCCTTTTTTCTATTCATAAGTGAAGATAAATCCATTATCTCTACTCAATGTTTCTTATACAAAATTAATAAAAGCTTAATGGTGTGATGACCACTGAAATAGAGCAAACAGATTTTAATATTTGAAGGGGAGGGTAGGCCAGGCCTGAATACCCGTTTTGTGCCATTGATATTGATTGCCTAGAGCATGGTATTACTAAAGGTTTTGAGGCTAAGATGTGGTAATTCTGGTAAAGAATGTCTGGGTCTGGGCAGTTAGTCTTATTTTTCACACCTGGAAGTTAAATGCTGAGAATAGTGGCTGATACATAGTAAGTATGATAAAGGGATAGACTTGATTATTACTTTATGCAAATTATTATAATAATATTATTATTGTTATTATTACAATTTCACTCACTAGAACTAAAATTGACATTTCATTTGGATTATGAATAGTAAAAATGGCAGGATATAAGAGTGTTCATTCCAATTAAGAAGTTTAATGCTAGATTAGAAGACAATTTTTTAAAAAATACATGGGGATAGAGAAGAGGTGGCATATGTTAGATTTCATGAAACAAATTCTAAGACAGGAGAGACAACATCTGCTCAAAAGAAGGATGAGGGAAGGAGTAGCATAACAGGTGCTAGACTTTGAATGTGCCACACCAATCTGCCTTGCCAGTTGGCCAAGATTATAAAAAAAATGGAATAGATAAGAAAGCTAGAAAGAAAAGTGGGTCTGGCATAGTAAAGATGGACTCTAAAGAGGAAGAACATCATTTTTGAAATGAAGGCACTCTGTTCAAGGAGAATGTTTCCGTCCCAAATTACGAAAAAGTGTCTGGAAATAAATTTGTCAGAAAAGATACATAATTAAAAACGAAGATAAAAAAGGAGAAAATAAAATACTGAATTGTGTTTCTAAAAATCCTTTGACAATAATTTAAAAATAGATGAAATATATTTTATAGTATAAACTTGTTTCCATCAATAGATTTATTATAACAACTGACAACCCATATTCCAGAGACTATGTAGTACTGGTAATTATCATAATACATCAATGAGGTGGGGATTATCTCAACTCAATTATCTCATGTCACTGTTATAGATGATAAATTCAAGCTCATTTATGTCATTTGCTCAAATCACATGATTAGCAAATGGTAAGAGATAGGTTTCATACCTTCATCTTTCTGACAGTTCACCAGATCTGCAGGTTATCTTGGTGAACTTCATCATGTGATTTTATTTTTTTATTATTTTTTTCTTTTTCAAGTTTTTATTTAAATTCCAGTTAGTTAACATACAGTGTAATATTAGTTTCAGGTGTAGAATTTAGTGATTCATCACTTAGATAAAACGCCCAGTGCTCATCACAAGTGCTCTCCTGAATACCCATCACCATTTAACCATGTGAATTTAAACCATAAGCCTTCCAAAGGAGGTGTTGGTTAGCTCAATTAGAGCTCAAAAGATTATTCTATGTCCCTACTTTTAAATATTATTTCCCCCCAGAGGACAACTAAAAATTGCATAAGTTGTAGTGTTCAAGTCAATGTAATTCATTCACTAATATTATTGAAGAGTGCATTTATTTTTTAACTTACATAGTTTTGACCTAACATTTTTGTTGCTATATTTTAGAAATTCAGACAAGACAGTTTCAATTTATGTTATCTTTAGTACAATAGCCCTGGTTCTTATATAGCTTCCTGGGAAAATAATGACTTTGGAGAATAGGTTTATGTGCATTTTCATGAAGACTTCAGGGAACATCTCATCAATCTTTTTGTTGATGTGACAACTGGGTTAGATTACTTGGATAATGATTTAATCCTGCATTTCAATGTTTTCTTAATTTCAATGTTTTGGTTTTCTTCTCTAAAGGCACTCTATTTATTCAGTTGACAAGTGACGATAGAATATACATGATAATGTACTATATGTTTTTAAACCATAATTATTTTTAATTCAAAATGTATTCCTTCATCCCCATCCCCAGATGCACATCAACACTGAAATTTCCACCATCTTTTGAAGAAAATATCAGTATTCCCTTGATCAATGCTTCCAGTCTTTACTATGCATAAGGATCAGCTAGCTTCCACCATTTTAATTCCAATAGGAATCGCTTCTCGGCCTTTTGGCTAAGATCAAGTGTAATTCCAATAGGGATAAAGCGCACACACACACACACACACACATTGCTGTGTTTTAAAATGAAATACCAATTACCATATTCATATATTATTACTGTAAAAACATGTAAAAAAAAAAACTCAGCTTGGGTCCATATGGTATAGTCAATTGAATCAGAATTCAAGGTTCGATTGCAATAGAAATGTGGGCATATTTTTCAATTTCTTTTACAGGACCACTGACAGCTAATATTAGGGTTAACCATTGCTTTTAATATATAATACCAATACAATTTGGAATCATATTGTACAAAATGGTATGTGTTTAATAAATGTAATACTTATTAAATTAATGGTGCTCTATATCTTGTTATTTGATCTTCATAGAAAGTTATTGTGAATAGGCTAATAGCACATAAAAATAATTTGGTGAATAAAAATGCTACCAGAAATATAAACTAAGGGGCGCCTGGGTGGCTCAGTCGTTAAGCATCTGCCTTCAGCTCAGGTCATGATCCCGGGGTCCTGGGATCGAGCCCCGCATCAGGCTCCCTGCTCAGTGGGAAGCCTGCTTCTCCCTCTCCTGCTCCCTCTGCTTGTGTTCCCTTTCTCGCTGTGTCTCTCTCTGTCACATAAATAAATAAATAAAATCTTAAAAAAAAAAGGAAATATAAACTAAAATATAAACTAAAACTACATTTTATTTACTAAAATAGCCATTTAATTGTGGCTTATATTATTTATAAATATCTTCACTATTTGTAGGTTTTCCCTTTTTTATGTACTCTTAATAATCATCACCTAAAAAAGGATTGGGTATATTTATTATACTCATTGAGAAGAAAAATGTGGCATAGTTAAATGAAGAAAAAGTAAGTATAAGTAGAAGACGATGCCCAATTTTGAGGATGAGGACTCCATGCCTACTCCTTGGTTGATTATATGGGCTCTACATAAAAAATCATCTTAATTTTAATCCTTCTGTTTTTGAGGAAATGATGTTCTTTGTGCCTAAGGTTATTTTTTTCACCTGTGTTTTAGGCTCTTCTGTTTTTTTAATAAATTTCCTTTGTAGTTATTATGCTATCTGTAGTCCATAGTCTATTATATTTTCAATACTTCCCTCCCTTTAGCTGTTTTCATCAAAATATTAAAATGCTTGATATTCCTCTATCATCAAAATAATACTCCTTCAAGGGGTGCCTGGGTGGCTCAGTCAGTTAAGCAGCCGACTCTAGATTTCAGCTCAGGCTTTAATCTCATGGTCATGCGTTCAAGCCCCATATTGGGCTCCACACTGGGTGTGGAGCCTACTTTAAATAAACAAACAAACAAACAAACAATCAGTCAATCAATCCTCCTTCACACACAACCCTATAAGCCATCGGCTGTCATTCTAGTCTTATCTTACATTAACAGCCATTCCTCTAGAAAGATAAGTCCTTCGCTCTTGATACCTTATTCAAAATTGTATTTGTTTAACTCTGTCTACTATTCCTATCCAGTTAGAATTTCCACATTGAGAAAATCATAAGAGTAGAGATAGAGATTTGAAAATCACCACAATTTAAATAATTGTTGGAGCTATGTGAGGTTAAAGTGTCTTGTAGGGATTATGTCTGTCATGAAAAGTCAGGGGATAGGGGCACCTGGGTGGCTCAGTCGTTGAGCATCTGCCTTCGGCTCAGGTCATGATCCCAGGGTCCTGGGATTGAGCCCCGCATCGGGCTCCCTGCTCCGCGGGAAGCCTGCTTCTCCCTCTCCCACTCCCCCTGCTTGTGTTCCCTCTCTCGCTGTGTCTCTCTCTGTCAAATAAATAAATAAAATCTTAAAAAAAAAAAGTCAGGGGATAAAGTGTTAAACTCAAAGTGCAAGAGGTTTCAGAAAAATAAGGCAGAAAATTTGAACAAGCATGACTGGCTAGAGAATTTACAAGAAAACTAGGACAAAACACTAGAACACTGGGAGATCAGACTTACAGAGGAAAGAGTGATCAGAGGTCTAAAATACTATGTACGATAGACTACACCAACATGAAGTCATAGTGAACTTGTTGACAGAGGCCTCAGTGGAAGGTGGGGGAGAAATGAGATTATATTGCTTTGCAGTGTGAATCAATGGGCTGTGCAGAGACAGACACAATAGTTTCATGTTTCCATTTCAAGGAATCTGGCCATGATGGAAAGTTACAGAATAATAGCTATGGAATATGGGCTTAAGGAAAAATTGTGTTTTACAATAATAACATTTCTTTACATTAGCATAGCATATAGGTATGAATATCACACACACAGTGTATCTTCACATTACTTTAGCGGCTTTCTAGTATTTCATTTAGTTTTGTTTTTTTGGTTTTCTTTTTTTTAAATTTTTTTTAAAGATTTTATTTATTTATTTGAGAGAGAATGAGAGACAGAGAGCACGAGAGGGAAGAGTGCAGAGGGAGAAGCAGACCCCCCGCTGAGCAGGGAGCCCGATGCAGGACTCGATCCCCGGACTCCAGGATCATAACCTGAGCCGAAGGCAGTCGCTTAACCAACTGAGCTACCCAGGCGCCCTGTTTTTTTGGTTTTCAGCTTGTTCATTTTCTTCAGAATTTTTTGATATGTTAACGTCACTATTTTGGAAAAAATAATTCCAACTGAATCTAAGTCTTCTGTTCTTTGTAGCTAATTTTTTCTCTCTCTCTTCATATATCACTAGTATTTTCTATGTTTTACTTTTCAAATATTATTTAGTAAAAATTTTCCTAAGCCTGGTAATTAATTATATTTAGTCTCCAAATTCAAACTTAGATAATTTACATATATATATAAATGGACATACTTCACATTTACAATTACATGCTTTGTTTGAGTTAATTCAAGCAGGCAAGAACATGGAGAATTAAAATTTATTTAAAATCTGTACAAATAAGCTTAAATAATCAACACATACACTTAATATAAATATATGAAAGCAATTTAGCCATTCAGTTTTGCACTTATAGGTTGTCAAAAATATGCTGATTTTTTGACATATGAGATTAACTTTTAATCAATTACCATTTGTTTTAAAGATTTTATCTATTTGTGTGTGTGTGTGTTTGTGTGTGTGTGTGTGTGAGAGAGAGAGAGAGATAGAGAACATGGGCAGAGGAGCAGAGCGAGAGGGAGAACCAGGCTCCCCGCTAAGCAGGGAGTCCAACGAGGAGCTTAATCCCAGGACCCTGAAATCATGACCTGAGCTGAAGGCAGACACTTAACCACTTACCCGGCTGACCCACCCAGGCGCCCCTGTTTGTTTGTTTTTTAAAGATTTTATTTTTGGGGCGCCTGGGTGGCTCAGTCGTTAAGCGTCTGCCTTCGGCTCAGGTCATGATCCCAGGGTCCTGGGATCGAGCCCCGCATCGGGCTCCCTGCTCCGCGGGAAGCCTGCTTCTCCCTCTCCCACTCCCCCTGCTTGTGTTCCCTCTCTCGCTGTGTCTCTCTCTGTCAAATTAGTAAATAAAATCTTTAAAAAAAAAAAAAAGATTTTATTTTTAAGTAATCTCTACACCTAATGTGTGGCTCAAACTCATAACAGCAAGATCAAGAGTTGCATGCTCCACTGACTGAGCCAGCCAGGCTCCCCTCAATTACTATTTTAAGGGCAGAAGAACTCATTTACTCAAAATATTGCAACATTATGACATTGCAGTTTGAATAAAGAGTAACAAGCTCAATATGGCAAAGTCAAATTCCTATTTCCACTAAAGATTTTACATTAGATATGCCATACTTCTACACAATAATTGATAGTCACTAGCAGAATCTTTCAAGAACAAAGAAGTTTTGGTAGCTTAAGATTTTAGCGGGGTAGGGTTGACTTACAAGGTTTTCGTAAGAACTAATTTTTCAATGGACTCAAAATTTTCTAAACGTTAACATTGTTCTGGGTAATTCATATATTTCGATGAACAGCCTTATTATATAATCTTCTTATTGAATCACTGATTCAATGAACAAACATAAAGCACTTGCACATTAACAATTCTAACACTAAAGTCCCACACATAATTGTTACATTTCAATTATAAATTTCAGAAGTCAAGTTGAATGTAGTTTATTTGGATTTACTTTTTCTAATGATAAAAATGTTAATAGAAATAGAAAAGTGAAAAGAAAACCTTTAGACCATTTTAAAACATTCCCTGAGTTAATTAGAAGATTTATTCAATAAAATTAATAACATTAGTTAGAGCCATATAATCAAAATGAAGCCTGCTTACTTAGTAACTAATACATTGTTCTTGCCTCAGCAGACAAGTCTCAGATCAGCCATTTCTATTACTAAAATATATGTCAACTCACATACAGGATGAATAAAAATGTTCAATGCAAATATAATTTTAGTTTTTTTAGACTATGCAATTTTCCATGAAAACAATATGAAAAAACAATGGCCAAATTTTAAAAATGGTTAGAATTCTCACTCATTCTTTAGTGTAGGTAGTATTTTTAAAATGTATAAAAATAAATTTTAACAAAATAACAAAAAAGAAGTTGATACTAATTGTTTTTGAAAACTGACTGCAATTATGGAAAGTAATTCCAGTCACAGTTTTAGAAGGAATAAGCTGTCCACAAGGTTAGAAAATAATGGTAAGAATAATTTCAAAATCGGGCGCCTGGGTGGCTCAGTTGGTTAAGCGACTGCCTTCGGCTCAGGTCATGATCCTGGAGTCCCGGGATCGAGTCCCGCATCGGGCTCCCTGCTCGGCAGGGAGTCTGCTTCTCCCTCTGACCCTCCTCCCTCTCATGCTCTCTGTCTCTCATTCTCTCTGTCTCAAATAAATAAATAAAATCTTTAAAAAAAAGAGAATAATTTCAAAATCAATATCCCTTCTTGGTAGGTTATAAAAATGCTAGATTCTTTCCCTTCTTGTATCCATCTCTCCCTCTGGGAATCTTGTTTTCCATAATGACTCTGGGTCCACTCGTGATTTGCTTCATTTAAGGGGATGTTAACAGAAATAAATATACAGGCTTGCTTCATTCATTTTGATAAAATGTCCACCAAATAAGCCAGTCTGAATTATGACAGTCTGGCAATTATTCTTTCAAGTAAAAATTAGATCCCATGGGAAAATGTCTAGTTCAGCTCACAACTCAAACAATCGCAGGTGTGTTTTTCCTTGATGTGCCACACTTCAGTGTGTAGTGAGATGTCTTTATGTATACTTGCATTTCATGAAGGAGTATTTTAAAACATTGGGTACACAGGGTCAAGATTTAGTAACTTTAATGATGTTTACTGCTTCTTCAAGGAAAAAGTCATACTGGCTTTTAGTTTTCTTCCAATGAGTGAGTGGTGAAGAATACCCCTAGTGCCATTTGGTGGCTCTGCCTTGGTTTGTGTTAATGTGCCAGCAATTTTACTCACCACTCATTTTGCACCATCAGTGCAACTATGAATACAGTAAAAAAAAAAAAATTCTTTTTTTAAAGACTTTATTTATTTATTTGAGAGAGAGAGCACATGTGCACATGGGGAAGGGGGGGGGCAGAAGAGAGGGAGAAGCAGGCTCCCCGCTGAGGAGTGAGCCCAATGCAGGGTTGATTCCAGGACCCTGAGATCATGACCTGAGCCTAAAGTTGTTTAACAACTGAGCCATCCAGGTGCCCCAATAATAATAATAATTCTTAATGTTTTTATGAAAATAGTTTTGATTTTGGGGTGCCTGGGTGGCTCGGTTGGTTAAGCATCCAACTCTTGATTTTTGATCATGTCATGATCTTAGGGTCCTGAGATTGAGCCCCACGTTGGACTCCCTGCTCAGTGGGGAGTCTGCTTCGCATTCTCTCTCTCCCCCCTCCCACTCTTTTTCAGTCAAATAAATAAATAAATCCTTAAAAAAAAAAAGAAAAAATAGTTTTTATTTCAGGACTCCTTGAAAGGTCTTAGGGTATCCCAGATGTCCAAGCATCACTTTTGAGAATTGCTAGATTCAAGAACCACTCCTAAGAAACAGAAGACAAGGGACTTGAAGCCACTCTGAGGGGGCAGAACTGGAATCTGTTCAAGAAAAATTCATGCCTCCAGACTGGGCAAGCCTAGCAATACTGATCTGAGGAATTTTAGAACAGCTATGGCTCAGTGACTTCCATCCTGTCACTTTTCCAGTGTGGGATAGGTCTGTTTGATTTGATGACACTTGGTGGTATCAAAGGAGGTGACAGTGTTATGCTTGTATGGGGCCCCTGAAAATTTCAGGCCAGAGGACCAAACTGTGGGCTGTACAAATGATCACAAGTTCTTCCTCTCTGATCACAAGTTCTTTCTCTCCCTGTATCCACATCCTTTTGTGCCATGTATCTATGAACGCGGTCGTAGTCTGACTCTGGGCTTGAACCTCTGCCTTGCTTTATCCAAAGGGATCAGAGTTAACAGAATGTAAGCAGTGGATTCAGAGTGAGACTTGTCTTCTTTCTTGTTTCTCTTAAGAACTTTGTGAAGGATTTCAGGTGAAAAAGCCCAGGCACACATATTAGAGGATGAGAGACATACGACCTAATTACCCCTACTGCTTCGGCTGAAAATCAGCCAACCCCAACTGAGTGGCAACTGACAATAGAAACATGAGTGGTACCAGAACTACTACTCACCTGAGCCCAGTGAAATTGCCGACCCACAGAATCAGGAAGTAAGTAAATGATTCATGTTTTCACCCACTAAATTATGTGGTGCTTTGTTACTAAACAAAAGCTGATGCACACTTTATTTTCTATCTTTATGGAGCACTCAGTGCTCTTTGCATGACTGCATTCCTCTTTTTTCAAAATATTCCCTCTTTGGGGCGCCTGGGTGGCTCAGATGGTTAAGCGTCTGCCTTCGGCTCAGGTCATGATCCCAGGGTCCTGGGATCAAGCCCCACATCGGGCTCCTGGCTCAGCGGGGAGCCTGCTTCTCCCTCTCCCTCTGCCTCTCTCCCTGCTCATGCTCTCTCTCTCTGTGTATCTCTGTGTCTCAAATGAATAAATAAAATCTTTAAAAAAAAAAATATTCCCTCTTCTTGGATAATTCTCCCCTTGCCCTTCTGACCTAGTCTTACTCATTCAGTTCCTTACATTGTTCTGTCTCTATCCTTTATATCCTATTTTATAGAAAACCTATATTAGTTGATTTGTTTTTAACCATAATATAAGCACAAATAATGTAATCAGAGGAAAAAAAAGAAATAAATGATTTAAGACAACTGATACAAGACATAAAAAAATTAACTATTAAACCTCACCTTACATATAAAATACGAGATATACAGGACAAATATAATACCCAGAAAATTAAATTAAAAATAAGAATTCCTTTCATGCTTTATGTGTCATTAATATAAAGAATTGAGTAATATATGTGAAGCGCTTTTTCACTTGGTGTTAGAGCCTGTAAGAATTTTGGACATCGGCATATCTATATCTACTTGTTTCTTTTTAAAGGAAATCATAATATTTCATTATATGCATCTCATAAGTTATTTTTAATAATAAGACCTAGGCTACTTCTAGGTTTGTTACTGCTATGGTTTTGTGGGTGTCGTAATTGAGTGTTTTTTTTTTTTTTTGCTTGTTTCATATGTGTGTGTGTGTGGTTTTGTATTTCCTTTAAAAAAATAGTATGTCAGTAAGTGTCCATATAAATACATCTTGCATAATTTGTGAGATTACACTTCTGGAATAACTTACAAGAACTGAAATTATTTTATTAAAGAGCTCTTACTTTATCATAGGATCTTTTTTGTCTTACCCTGTTCTATTGCAACAGATTACTGAGAGATCTGGCAATTCCTTTAAAGCAGTGCTATTATATGAAGTAGGTGCTCTACAAATAGTTTGAAATATTTCGTTATTAAATGGAAAATCCACTTATAATATGAAATATAATGTAACAACCGACGATAAAATAGTTTTACAGTTTACTTGAACAAAGAGACTCGCTTTAATACATTATATAGCTAGCACAGCTAAAATGTATTGGTTAAGATTGTACATTGTGTTTTTTCATATGGAGAAAGTTTTTAGTTTCTTAATATGTATTATTCATATATGAAAATAACAATAAAATAACTATCATTTTCAACAGTTTATTTAAAGGAAAGAACATTCTCATTTAGCAATCACATAAAACCAAATTACTTTGGGGAACCCCCACACACACTAGGTATGTCGCTTAAATTTAGACACATATTCACATGTTCCTCTATCATCAACACAGACTTTCCAGAAAATTTAATTTCTACACATACAAATTTATAAAACTATTCTTTAAGACATATAAAAGCCACTTTCCTCTTAAGCTGTTTTATTCAATATGGTCCCATCTTTGTTTCAAATCTATTTTCTTTTACATGCTATTAATTTTTTTTGCTATCAAGGAGTAAAATATTTATACTTATTAAATAAATAAATAAATAAATACTGAATCATACCTATGGTCCATTTATTTTTTTTAAAGATTTTATTTATTTATTTGAGAGAGAGAGAATGAGAGACAGAGAGCATGAGAGGGAGGAGGGTCAGAGGGAGAAGCAGGCTCCCCGCTGAGCAGGGAGCCCGATGCGGAACTCGATCCCGGGACTCCAGGATCATGACCTGAGCCCAAGGCAGTCGTTTAACCAACTGAGCCACCCAGGCACCCCCTATGGTCCATTTATATTCCTTTTATATTTATAAATAGTTTGCTATTTGACTTCATACAATGGAAAACTGCCTAGGGTAAATACAACACAAAATGATAGGGTAATATATCCCAAATATTCTAGTTATCTTTAAAAAAGTAAACCTCAAATATAAACATTTATTGATATAAATACATATTGATATGAAGATGATATAAATATCAATGTGAAGATGAATTCCTTTGGCTTCCTGGCCATTCAGATGAATATAAATCTAACTATAGTAAATCCATCTTTTTTTTTTTTTGAAGTAGAGATACTTCATGGTAAGTTGTCCATATTAGAATCTACTTAATTTTGTGGTCTTTACAACATCTATATGTAGTTCTTCTGACAAATTTGCAAATTGCTAAATTGTCTCTGTAACATTGAAACAGTCACTCTGTGTAATTAATTGGACTATTCAAAGTCATAGCATCTTTGAATGACAGATGAAGAGTATCCAATTAATACTGAGGGCCAAATAATGAGATATTAAAGACTGAAAGACACTAATAAGAACTCAATGCAAAGATACTTCCAGAATTATCCCAGGATAATATACTGGTTACAGTACTTACCATTTATCATGATAAAGACTGACTATTTTTACATTGGTCTTTTACATATCTTCAAGATCATTTTACAACTTAAGAAAATACTTCAAATTCTTGCAGTTCTAGTAGGGAAGTGATTTTCTGGTAAATTAATTTGTTGGAAGTAATATCCCACTGACTTCCAGTGTACTCTTTGCATGCTCCAGAAACTTTAGCTATTAGAGGTATTCAAATAGTGCTCCTGGTAATAATGGTGATCACTCAAACCTCATGAAGATCTCTTGAACTTCATGGCTCATAGCAGAGAGATAAAAGAATTTTCAGTGATACATCTCTCAGGAAAAGAAGAACAGGACATTGGTGGCTATCTTATGCAAATTAAAGAGAAAAGAGAAAAGAAAACATCATCACACATAAATATCAGGGTTTTGGAAAATTAATTTGGAAAATGAATAAGAATTCACATCCATTTGAGTAGACTGAAATTAAAAATTCATGGGAAGATTTTAAAAGTCCAAGTATCTCAGTCGCCTAGGTATCTCAGTTGGTTAAGCTCCGGACTCTTGATTTCAGCTCAGGTCATGATCTCACGGTTGTAAGATCCAGCCCCGCCTTGGGATGGGCGTGGAGCCTGCTTAAGATTCTCTGCCTCGCTCTCCTTCTGCCCCTCCACACCCACTCGTGTCTCTCTCCCTCTCTAAAAAATATAAAAATAAAAAATAAAATAAAAGTCCAGTTTTATTTAACTAGCATTTTTCCTTCTTCTCAGTTTTTTTTTTTTCTTTTTCCTGAGTGCTGCAGTTATTGAAAATCAACTGCAAGACCACAGCTGTCTCTCCTCCTGTTTTTTTATTGCATATGTTAGCTCTGCACAGGTACGCTGCAATAAATTGTTACTGAGCAATTGAGAATCTATATCTGGAATAAGTGGCTATCACACACTAGAAATGATGGCAAATGGAATTGTTTACCATTGAATATAAAGGGGTAGCCAGCAATGATTTGGTTTTGTGCTTCTTGCCTACCAAGAAGCTAAATTTAGGGACTGTTTTTTTCCTTAGCAAGTAGCTCACTTCCAAGCTCCTGTATGTTAAGCATTCTTTAGAGATTTCTTTGTAGTATGTTGACTTTAAGTAAAAGAGAGTGAAAAGTAAACATTTCCTGGCATATGACAACATGACCTATTTATATTAACAAATAAGAACATACGATATTAAGAAATATTCCTATGGGCATATGCTTGCAGTGGCCTTAAAATCATAGTTGATATAGTCTCCATAGTTTTGCCTTTTCCAGAATGTCGTATTACTAGAATCATACTGTGAACTCTTTTCAGATTGGCTTCTTTTGCTTGATAATATGTGTCCAAATTTCTTCCATGTCTTTTCATGACTTGTGAGCTTATTTCTTTTTAGCCTTAATATTCCATTGTCTGAAAGTACCACAGTTTATTTATCCATTCACCTACTGACAGATCTCTTGGCTGCTTCCCTGTTTTGGTAACTATCAATAACGCTACCCTAAACATCTGTGTGCAGGTTTTTGTGTGGACATACATTTTCAACACTTTTGGATAAATACCAAGGAGCAGGATTGCCGGATCATATGATCAGTCTGAATCTTTTTGTAAGAAATTGCCAAACTGTCTTTCAGGTGGCTGTGACATTTTGCATTCCCACCAGCAATGAATGAGACGTCCCATTTTTCCACATCCACACCAGAATTTGGTGTTGTCAGTGTTCCAGATTTTAGCCATTCTAAAATCATTGCTGTTTTAATTGACTGCATTTTCAAAAATATTTAAATAGAAAGATACAAGATGTTTAACAATTTATGCTTTACATTTTCTAACATAGAGAAAAATAGTTTTTGTTGTTTTTGATATCCCTTATGTTGGTCTCTATCCTTATGCTTAAATTTCTTCTTCCATTCTTTTCTTTTTATACTCTCCTTGATTAGTTTTGTTTTGTTTTTTAAGATTTCATTTATTTGACAGAGAGAGACACAGCGAGAGAGGGAACACAAGCAGGGGGAGTGGGAGAGGGAGAAGCAGGCTTCCCGCGGAGCAGGGAGCCCGATGCGGGGCTCAATCCCAGGACCCTGGGATCATGACCTGAGCCAAAGGCACACACTTAACAACTGAGCCACCTAGGTACTCCAGAATTTTTCCATCTTTACAGAAAATTCTACCAGACAGCACTGCTCATGCTTGATTTTATCAAAAAACTGTGATACAAAACCAATAAATTACTCCTCTCCTAAAACTGAAATATTAATTGTATCTACCATATTACTGTATCTAGCTAGGAATTCTTTATTCTTTTTTTCTTTATTTAAAGATGTATTTATTTATTTTAGGGGGGGAGAGGCAGAGGGAGAGGGAGAGAGAATCCTCAAGCAGACTCCCTGCTGAGCATGAAGCCTGACACGGGGCTCAATCCCAGGACCCTGAGATCTTGACCTGAGCTGATATCAAAAGTCAGAGGTTTAACTGATAGCCACCCAGGCTCCCCAAGAATTCTTTATTCTTAAAGAGAATTATCATTTTTAAAAATCCACAAAAAGGTCAAAAATAACATTTGAGAAGTAAATTTGAATCTAGTAGTCTTGCTATTCAGCTTAAATATCGTAATGTAAAAATGAAAACGAACTTCTGATTTATCTGTGCCAATGACGGACAGTAAGAAATTAGGTTCATCTTGATAGGAGAGATTTAATTAAGACAAATAATCTGATGCTGCTTATGTCTACAAAGCACAATGTAAATTGAGGATCAGGTTAATTTGATGACCATGGATAAGCCAATAAAAGAAAAGATAAAAATTAGAACCTCCAATATTAATTTAGGATATATAAGTTGACTCTACTATTATTAAATTTGTAGAGTTAAAGCCAAGGATGTTTTGGACAGTCACAGGGTATATTATTTAGTAATAAAAGCTGACTCCTTACTTTGGCAAAAGGCATAAATAATGGGAAAATATTACTGTTTACATTTTTAAAAATACCTTAAAATTCATTGTTTCAAGAAAATGTTAATAGAATTCAAGATCATAAAATAATCTTTAAAAAATTGTTGGTTTGTGGAAATGATTTAATGGGTCAAAATGGGTTTAGTATATTCAGTGAATGATTCAGGGTAAAAAAAAAATGAACAATCAATTTTATCAATTTCTATGTTATGAAATGGAGTTCTTTGACATTTCAAAACTGAAAGCTATCAACCTTGATGGAGGCAAAGTAGACATTTTGTCTTTCAAAATACGAAGTTTTGTGCATGGAATTCTTTCAGGCGTACAAATAATAGAAAAAACTCCATAAAGAAGTGGGAACTGAGCTGTTCCATGAACTATAATAAATGAGAAAACTAAAGTATGAATCAACGTGCAGGAAGATGTATGTTTGATCCAGATTTATTGACTGCTAATACAAAATGCTGGGACAGATATTATCCACAATTAATTACGATAGCCATAGTCCATTTAAAATGGGAAATCGTTAGCCTTTTGAACCTCCTCTATCATCCAAGTCAATTCTAGTCTCTAAGGTTGTATTAGGTCCCACTGTCTAACAAATTACCACCAACGGAGTGTTTAAAACAACGTAAGTATATTATCTTATACTTCTGGAGGTCAGAATTCCAAAATCAGTTTCACTTGACTAAAATCAATGTTATTAGCAAAAATTTGTTCCTTCTGGAGTCTCTGGGGGCAAATCTGTTTTCTTCTCTCAGCTTTTAGGATTGCCCCCTTTCCTTGGCTCGTGTCCCCGTATCACTCTAACTTTTGTTTCCATCCTCACATCACCTTCTCTGACACTGACATTCTGCCTCCCTCTTATTAGGACCTTTGTGATTATATGGGGTCAACCTGGATAACTCAGGATAATCTTCCTATATCAAGATCCTTAAATTAATCACATCTCCACAGTGACTTTTCCCACTAAGGTAATATAGTCACAGGTTATGAGGATTAGGACATGGACATCTGCTATGAGGCATTATTCAGGCTGCCATAAAGGAACCTTAGAAACATAAGCTTCACTTTGTTGGTACAAGTATGCAAATCCTCGTGAGCAGAACACAGGTTAGATTTCAGCTCGTGTATCAAGCTCTAGGCCACATGCTTTTTTGCAGGTCAGAAAAACATAACTGTATACAGTGGGTCTATTATTCATTCTGTAAATGATTTGATAACATCTGCTATCTGCTCCGAAGTATACCTGTAAATATTTGTTAATATATAGACATATATTTATTCTGCTTTTACTTTTTCATTCTTTGTTGGGAAGTAGCTGATAGGAACTCCCTCGCTTGAGAGCTAGTTTTAAAGCTCAGACGCTGATATATTTATCTGAAAATATGTTCTAGAAAGTAACTCATATAACCTTTCATTGATGGTATTTTTTTGTATGATCCAGATATAAAATTGCTAGAATAATAGAAATGTGGCAATACCCTGATGTCATGTGCTTGAAAATCTACAAAATTGCTTAAAATATATTTTTTACATTATTCTAATATCTTTTTTTTTAAAGATTTTATTTATTCATTTATTTGAGAGAGTGAGAGAGAGAGCACATGAGAGGGGGGAAGATCAGAGGGAGAAGCAGACTCCCTGCCGAGCAGGGAGCCCAATGCAGGACTCGATCCCGGGACTCCAGGATCATGACCTGAGTCGAAGGCAGTCGCTTAACCAAATGAGCCACCCAGGCACCCACATTATTCTAATATCTTAATTGTGGATTTTGATTGCATAAACTAAAACCAGTCAGTAACTTTAACTTGTAAAACATTGTCTTCTAATCACTCCAATTGAACATTCATTGAATTAACATGTTTTTTACTGTTTTCCATTTATTACAAGCACACACATAACAGTAAAATTATAATATAGGTATATATTTTATGTTTCATTATTTTTATCCTAATGTAACCCTGAATTATGAAGAAAGGAGAATTTAAAGAAATATAAATAAAAGAATGTCCAGATATTAATATGAAAACATGGATGTTTATTACTGCTTTAATAAAAACAAATTATCTTAAAAATTTGTTTCCTAAAATATATTAATTGATTATTTGATACCTCTAGAATATTATCAGATTAGCTTAAATAATGATGTTTATCCCTTAATTTAAGATTCCAAGAAAATCAGTTTGTCTCCCATAGTAAATGAAATCACAGCTACTATGATAAAAGATGAGTTATTACAGCTGTGATTAAACTCATGATCCCATAGTAAAAACAACACTAAAACCTCAAACATTTTATATTATCAGGAAAATTGTCCAAAAAACATTTCATATAATAATTACACTCCAAAAATTAGTCTGTTTAACATTTAATAATTTATTCAAAGTTAAGACACTTGTTAATAGTTGGCATTCGAATCCAGGTTTGTTGAAAAAAAAAAAAAATTATGGTCCAAATGTACCATCAAAAGTCAGTGACTTATCGCCTTTTTTTTTTTTTTATACATTTTTCCTGTGTATGTCTTTTTAGAGAATCAGGACAATTTCCTTCTGGCTTTCTATCTATGATTTCAAACTCAAGTAATTATGTTGTGCTTTCCATGATTTCTTCTGGCTTTCTAACTATGATTTCAAACTCAAGTAATTATGTTGTGTTTTCCACGATTCCAAGTATAATTTTAGTTATAAAATGTCTCTTTATTAAATATTTTTGTAGCAAAGTAATTACATAGTAAAGAAAAGCAACTCAAACACCAAAAAAGAAACGATGAATTATTGCTTCCAACAACTTAGTACTGATATTTCATTGTGTACATTTTTTGGAGAATGGAACTGCTATAAAAGTGGAGTCTGCATTTTTCGTCAGCATATGATGTGTCTGAGAATGACTGTGACTGTGAATATAGACATATTTTTACTTACAGCTGTGGGTTAGCAATAAAAACTTTAAATGCTTGGTTCATGGATGTAGAAAGAGGAAATGCAAGAGATATCTTCTCCAAGGAAGTCTAAAAATAATGAGTAGGTATTTTTTAAAATAGGATCCTAAGTGACAAACTGAATGGCTATATTTAAAATGTCATTCTCATAGTATGTTACTGATGATTATATTATTACATTTATTCATTAAATTGTAAAAGGCTGTTTCAGTAAAGAAAACACTGGTGAATGAAAGAAAGCTACACAAAATAATCTATAATATTACTACTCCCATTTGACCCTGGTTTTGCTTACCCTTTTTACATATTTTTCTACTTTGGCACCCTTCATTTCTTTTTTTTTTTTCTTTTCCTTTTATGTTTTTGCATTATTAGTAGGCAATATGAAGAGTATGAGTCCCAGATACGACCAAGGTCTCAGTGACTTGTATTTATGTCTCATTGTAACACAAGAGACTTTCTGTGATCTCCCTGCTTTTTATTCTGTTACTATTGTTGTGATAATGTGTGGGTATAGTCAGGCATCTCAATTTAAGATGACACACCATTTGTAGCCATGCACTGGGAAAGGATAATGGGATTTACCCAGAGTGAAGCAGTGAATCAGAGTCTTGAGAATGTATAAGGTGTCTGGAGTCATAACAGGTCATCCTTGATGGGATGTGGTTGAGAAGTAAAGCAAAATCAGTGTTTCACTCCAGGTGTAAAGAACACGCCTCTTTCTTGAGTTTGCATGCAAACTTGAGTCTATATATTGTAACTGAATCATTAGTCTAATCATTTTTAGTTAGTTGGGATGTGAACAATCCCAACACAAATTATTTATCAACACTGGGCACCTGGGTGGCTCAGTTGGTTAAGCGACTGCCTTCGGCTCAGGTCATGATCCTGGAGTCCCGGGGTCGAGTCCCGCATCGGGCTCCCTGCTCGGCAGGGAGTCTGCTTCTCCCTCTGACCCTCCCCCCTCTCATGTGCTCTCTCTCATTCTCTCTCTCTCAAATAAATAAATAAAATCTTTAAAAAAAATTATTTATCAACACTGTGTAGGTGAGACGGTATATTGAATGCTTTCTCTTCACTGTCTAGTAATGGCGTAAGAATTTCACAGGTCAACTTTAATTCATGTTCATTTAAACAGACATTATTTTTCTGGACTCCTTCATTGTGAAACAATGGTCATGTGTTCAAAAGCAGTTAGTGAAAGAGTCCTATGTTGGATAACATGTCTGCATATCTATAGGAGCAATCCTTATTTAAAATAGAAGTCTAGCTGAAGATTATCATTTAATTTCAAATGATTTTCCTACGATTTGTTTCATATCCATAAAATTCTATTCAGGCTAACACAGCCACACTAAAGTATCACTAGGCCATGCATTTATGAATTATCTTGTGGAGAAGGTTCAAGGCAGCCTTAATAATTAATAACTAATTGTTGGAAGTCTGAGGCTTAGGCTGTCATATGTAAAATGAGCCCATAGTGACTTATTAAATACTAAAACTATCATGAAAATAAAAAGTAGCACCAATTATGTGTAAAAGTTGGTACTTAAAAAGTTTCATATGACAGTTTTCTAATAAATGGCATATTGTAAATATAAGACAAGCAGCCTTAGAGATTTATCAATCAATTAAATTTGCAGAACATGAACCAGAAAATATAAAGGGATTTGATTCCATGCTTGCATTTGATTTAAAATATATTCTCAAATGATCACAATCTATGATACAAATACATTACAATAAAGCAAAGTTATATTTATCTCACTCAGGTTGTATACATTAATCCACGATTATTAGGAAAAAAACTGCAACTTGTTTAACTAGGACAGGTTAAGTAGAGTTAGCTATCAACTGAGGGATTTCAAATTATTATATTCCAAATCTGGTTTTGGTTCTAGAGGCTTTTCATTTTCTAAAATAATTAACTACTCTTTCCTTATACATACACACATATGTATATTCACAGACATGTATACTGTATATGTATATGCATCGGTGTGTTTTAAATGCAAACCAGGACTTTGGCATATATAAAAGAAGGAGGTAAGGTTTGAATGATTTCCAGAAGATGTAGAACAGGAATGGGATTGAATTGTTTTTAGCTTTCAAACCAAATTAGGAGCCATAAGAGATAAAATAATGATAATAGGGATTTTTTATTAAAATCATGCAACTACTAAAAGGAAAAATATATACTGAAAATAATGTGAATCTATAAGTTTAGCCTAAATTCAGTTTACCTTGGAATGCCACTGAAACTCAAATATAATATGATTTTCTAGAGTTATTTGCTGTGAACACACACGCACACATACACATGCACACTGAATGAATCCTGAATCATGAATTTCCCTTGTATTTCCCAACTTTTTTTTTTTTTTTTAAAGATTTTATTTATTTATTTGAGAGAGAGAGAGAATGAGAGAGAGCACATGAGAGGGGGGAGGGTCAGAGGGAGAAGCAGACTCCCCACTGAGCAGGGAGCCCGATGCGGGACTCGATCCCGGGACTCCAGGATCATGACCTGAGCCGAAGGCAGTCGCTTAACCAACTGAGCCACCCAGGCGCCCGTATTTTCCAACTTTTGAAGACAAATTAAACCACCAAAATTGAAAAAAACAACAATATATCTGGGAAACAGGTTTACCACTTGCTATACCATATCTAAAATAAAGCCATTTCAGGTGCCTGGGTGGCTCAGTCATTAAGCGTCTGCCTTCGGCTCAGGTCATGATCCGAGGGTCCTGGGACTGAGTGCCACATTGGGCTCCCTGCTCAGCGGGAAGCCTGCTTCTCCCTCTCCCACTCTCCCTGCTTGTGTTCCCTCTCTCGCTATCTCTCTTTCTGTTAAAAAATAAATAAAAAAATCTTTAAAAAATAATAAAGTCATTTCACTTAAAATAATGATATTAGAGGATATAGACTTAAACATTAGAAAATGAAAAAAAAAAAGGTTTTAAAAGTAACACATAAAAAGGGAAAACTAAATCCTTATATTTATCCTGTGAGCTTCTTTAATATATCATATAGTTTTTTTTATGATTTTATGTACTTATTTATTTTAGAGAGATTGCATGTGCATGCACTGGGGTGGGCAGACAGGGACAATGGGAAAGGGAGAGGGACAAGCAGACTCAGCTCTGAGCCCGATGTGGGGCTCATCCCCACCACTCTGTGATCAGGACCTGAGCCGAGACCAAGAGTCGGACACTCAACCGACTGAGTCACCCAGGCACCCTAATATGCCATACAGTTTTAACATTAGTCAATGCATAAAAATTATGTCAATGAGTGAGTTCAATTTCCTCTATCCTTCTCTCACCTCCCCCCAAAATAAATAAGATAGGCACATTCTAAGCCAGATGATCATAATGAGATTCAGTTTCTTAAAAGGTCATTCAACAATAATCAAGTTATGTAGAAGTATAGATCAAAATGCCATTATCCAGCAAATTACTGTGATACAGTCAAGTAATTTAAATAATGCAGAACAATAACCAGGGACTTAATCCTCTGTATGCTTAAATCCCTGAATCCTTACACTAATTTTAAACTCCCTTTTACCATATGGTTCCAAACACATTAGAATGAGGCAACACTAAGATATGTTTAAAAGTATAAAAGCATTTGTCCCTTTGAAGTTTTCAAAAATTAATATTTTAATTTTTTTAATAAAGGTAAAAGAAAATAGGCTGATCTTAGATGCAAAGAATATATATTTCCTATATTTTTCCAAGATACTTATTTCGGTCTCAGTAATATAAGAATCTGGGATCCCTTTTGCTACTAGGCAACAGCAACTCAAACAATGTATCTATAAATGCCTTATGATGATCATTTTTTCAATAAATGTCACCTGGGTACTAAGTACAATTGTGTTCCTGTCACAATAAGAATTCTTGTTTACTTCAACATCTTTATATGACAACAAAAAAGAAATAAAAAGCACAAAACAAAAAGAAAAAAAATTAAAAAATAAAAAACAAAGGTTTCCAGTTGATAATGTGTATAATGCCTTCAATATATTGTTCTATTAATTTTTTTTGTTCAGATGTTATAAGACAGACCTTTTACTATTACTATCTTATATGAAAATCCAATATAATGCACGACAAGAAATAAATAGCACTGACAGAATGAACAAAAATTTTCAATAATCCTTGAGCACAATTATGCACCCCCTTCATATACAAGTTAAGGAAATCTGAAATTCCTTGTTTTGAATGACGTGTGAACATGCCTCTTCACAGAAAGCATACCACAGCATTTCTCACCCCACTAACTCCCCTGACAAAATGCATGGAGATCTTTGGAGGGTTCAAAGTTTTTGAAAGTTTCGGATATGCTGAACTCTAAGAGTGGGAGTGTCATATCAATTCCCCTTGAAAATCAAGTATTTTTCAAAAATAATACTTTTTCTTAGGTGTCTACAGAGTCTTTACATAAAAACTTACCCATGTGTCTAACCAACTCTACTTTTGACTTGGCAATGAAAGATGCATAATCAGAAAATAACTTTGAAAATGAGGTGATTTGCTATCATCAAATGAGACAATTTGGAAACTGACTGTAATTAATTTTTCACTCAACACTGTTTCCTCGCTAGTGGAGGAAAATACTAGAAAGGCTAAACAGAAAGATACACATTTGATATCAGATATAGGTACCTACTTCTTTTAATCAGCAATAGGCAATGTAAAATATAAATCACTTTTGCAAAATTAAAAATATCAGTCATGTCAGACAGAAGAAGAATCAATGCTGCATGAGGACACTAACATTCCTTTGAGTTTATTGATATGGACAGGGTTGCAGTTTTATTTATTGACAACCCCTACTCCCTTTTTTTTTTTTATCTTAATGATTTAATGTATCTATTTTTAAAATGTCTAAAAAACTGCCTGGTAGTGAAAGAATAAAATTATAATACTAACTCATTGAAATTAGAATGAACTAAATAAAATAGCCTTTTCAACTTTCCTCTTTAATTACAGAAAATGGTTAGAGATATTTCACAATTATCATGTCTATGACATCACTAAAAAATTATAATAACCTCTTTTTTAAATAATAACCTCTTTCAAAGCTCATTAAAATCAGCTAATAATCACTTTACAAGCATACTCTGTATTATTTTTTAGCTCTTCAAAGCCAAGTGACCTTCGAAGTGAGTGGCCACACAATATATAGCAGGTTCTTGCCATACATCAGGTATTAGATTTATATTTGATATTTCCACATGAATAAGCATGTAAAAGCTAAAAATGACCATGACCAAAACAGAAACGTGGATCTACTTTTCTTCTAAAGTCTGCTTGTTCAAAGTCTTCTCTTGACAAAGAACACCAGTTGCTCAAGACAAAAATATAGAGATTATAATTATTCATCATTCCTTATCCTTTGCATCAACTTTTCGCATATTTTTCCAATTGTAATTTAAAATCCTATTTTTCCCTCTCTCCTTTTATTTCTTCTTTCTTAGTACTACTATAATCTTGCACTTGAAATACTGCAAATAATTTCTTAACTTGGCATCTTCCCTCCATTCTTGCTCCATATTTCCTAGCCAATCAAATGATTCTTTAAAACGTAGATTACATGATATAATTTCTCTGTCTCAAATCCACCAATGATTTCCATTTATTTTAAGTAAAATTCAATCCTGCCCTGGCTAACAAAGCCTAGTTTATCACCTGTTTGGACGGCCTGCTTAGCACTGTGGACCTATATATGATCATTTTGAAAGAAAGTACAGTTTTTGGTCTGGCTATTGCAGTTTTGATCAATCCAGGAACATCTAGTATTTAAAATTCTTGCATTACCCCAAATAAAAAAAATATTTAACATTTTGAATATGAGATGTAATTATAGATGTAAAATATGAAATGAAGTTAAAAGTAGAAAATGACTCTTTTTGTAAATTCTTAAATGCATATTCACTGTAAGAAAAATGCAGTGGTCAACACATAATTTATTCCCTGAATTCTTCTGCTCTCTCAATAAAACTTGCAGTCCACGGTGGTTATAGGGAAGGGAAATCTGAATTTGCCTTCATTTTAGTCATTAGAAATTAAGAAGCCACATTAAGTTTTTAGCTCAGTTTGCATTTTAAGATGAAATAGGATTTCTTTATTAAAAGAATAGTACTTTTTATGTATTATAGTAAAATATTACTTAAGTATGCTTGATATAAGATTATCCTGTTTATTTTAAAATTGTCTTTGAAATTCTATCAATATATGAGAACCCTACAACAAAAAGAGAAGAAACAGTCTGTGAGAAGATTCTAAGTGGGGAAAGATGCTTGGCATATTCAAAGAGGTTTACAGTAGTCAAGTGAAGGAATGGAGGTATAAAAAAAAGGGGGGGCTTTGAGAGGTAAACAAGGGTGTTAGATATGGAGAACTGTGTAGATTTTATTTAAAATATAATGGTATATCTGATAAGGGGTTAATATCCAAAATACATAATTTATACAAATCAACACCAAAGAAACCCAAACAATCCATTTAAAAAATGAGCTTAGGATCTGAATAGACATTTTTTCAAAGAAGACATCAAACACAACAAATACATGTCCAACAGACATAAGAAAATATGCTCAACATCACTAATCATCAGGGAAATGCAATCAAAACCACAATGAGCTATCACCTCACAAGAATCAAAATGGCTAGTATCATAAAGATAAGAAATAACAAGTGTTGATGAGGATGTGGAGAAAAATGAACCCTCTTGCACTATTGGAATGTAAACCGCTATGGAAAACAGGATGCAGTTTCCCCAAAAAATTAAAAATAAAAATGCTATATGATCCAGTAATTCCACTACTTGGTAGTTACCCAAAGAAAACAAAAACACTAACTCAAAAAGATACCTTCACCCCCATGTTTATTGCAGCATTATTTAAAATAGCAGGATATGGAAGCAACCCAAACATGCATCCATGGATGGATGGATAAGAAATGGTATATACATATACCATGAATACATATACACCATGGAATAGTATTTAGCCATAAAAAAAGAATGGCATTCCACTTGCAGCAATATGGATGGAACTAGAGCGTATTATGCTATATTAGTCAGATGAAGAAAGACAAATACCCTATGATTTCAATTATATGTGGTATCTAAAAATACAAACAAAAATAGACTCAAATATAGAGAACAAACTGATGGTTTGCTCAGAGGGTAGGTTGCAGGGGCGAATGGGGGAATAGGTAAAGATTAAGAGGTACAAACTTTCAGTTGTAAAATAAATAAGTCACAGAAATGAAAAAGTACAGAATAGGGAATATAGTCAATAATTCTATAATAACGTCGCATGGTGACCGATGGTGACTACACTTATCACGGCAAGCATAAGTAATGTAGGGAACTACTGAAATCACTGTTACACACCTGAAACTAATACCACATTGTATGTTAATTATACTTCAATTTAAGAAATGAGAAACCTTGGAATATTAAATAAAAGTCAAATGTAGGTTTTAAAAGTTGATGAGGTTTTTAAAAGCTGTGATATGAAATGTTTTTAGGGGGCAAGATTAGAAGTAAAACATCCAGTAAAGTAGCCAGGGCCCTTGTCCCAGTTGAAAGTGGCTGGAGGCTGGCAGCAGCATGATACCAGCTAAAGTAAAAGAAATAAGTTTATTAACATTTCCTGAGATGGGTTAAGGGAGAGTAGCTGGTTAACGGAGCACATTTTAGAAATGACAGGCTTTAATATCTGTAAACAAGTATCATTTAAAGTGTGGGTCCTGGCTCATTTGCATTTCCTGGGGAGGTGTTAGAAATGAATATTCTTGGGCCCAACCCCAGAGATACTGAATCAGAAATTCTGGGGGTTGAGGCCCAGTGTTTGAATTTTAACAAACATTCTAGGTGATTTTTAACAAAAGGTAAAGTTTGAGACCCAGGCTGTAAACTAAACTTGAGAGAATGTCAATTGCACAAATCCATACACACAATTTAAGGATTTAAGAACAGAAGGTTGAGACATAGACATAAATATGGAAGTAATCAGCCTATAAATACCATTTAAAAGCATAGAAATGGTTGAAATTACCTATATTGAGTAGGACAAGAGAAAAGTGCCAGGACTGAGACCAACATTTCTAGTTTTGGTAGTCTGTGAAAAAGGAATACCCAGAGAGACAGGAGGAAAGTGAGGGACGTGATATATCATGGAAGCTAAGTGAAGAAAGAGATTTTAAAAGGAGAAGTGGTAAATAATATTCATGGAAGCTGAGAAATTCAGCACACTATAGAGGGTGCTGTGCTGGGTGCTGGTTAATGTTTAACAACGGGCTCTCTGGGCAAAAAAAAAGCAAAACAAAAACAAATTAGCAAGGTTTGCCAATTTTTGTTCTGTAATTTCCAGCATGGTTAGTTTCAAACTACCAACCTGACATCACTATACAGCGTACAGAGTTGGCAAGAAATATATAATTGCATTCTATTATATAGTATTTCTGCCATACATGTGCAATCGATACAAAATATCCTAAAAATGTAGACAATGGCAAAACGTAGTAAAACAATTAGGAATAAATGAGTTTTACGTAATTAATGTTTCATATAATTAATTTATAATTATATAGATAGATATTATATATATTATATAATAGGTATAAACATGTAATTGATTTTTAATAATGGCCGTGTTTAACATCCACCTTGAAAAATTTCTGAGAATTTAGTAATCAGCTGTCCTAAGCCAGTATGAATTAACTCCTACACATCATTGCTGACATATCTAAGACTTCAAATGAGGTTTTTTCAAGTCCTATGAATCCCTTAGTGTATTTAACACACACTTTATCTGTTAGCTTTGTATCATCTACTCAATTTGTACTGTTCAAGAGTGCAAGTCATGTTGCACTGTGTAATATTTATTCTTAAATAGCACAGATCTGAACATGGTACAGTTATCTGATAAAATTATCTACATTTTTAGTATATCTATGACCTGCTCCTTCTATTTCGAAAAGTTTTTGAGTGGAAAGAACATTTCTGTCTAAGACTTTGAAATTTATGAAGATTAAGTCTGCTTTCAGTTATTTTCATGATATAAATGAATTAGCTAATGCAAATTTCAATTCTGACATAATTTATGCAAAATCCTGACATATTTTCTCCATCTTAAGATATATGTCACCCAAGAGTACAGAATTTCTGTGTGGTTGACTTTCGTTGGAGTTTTAAGCTAAAAAAGACAAGTGTAATCATAGCAAAGTAGATCAAGAAGGTGCACAACACTGTTGAGTGAGCCTGGGAGTTCAACCCATTTGATCTGAACCAAATTATTTATGGCTTTTATCCTTCTTTTCTTTCTTTTTCTTTCTTTCTTTCTTTCTCTTTCTTTCTTTCTTTCTTTCTTTCTTTCTTTCTTTCTTTCTTTCT
>NC_058409.1:133177521-133222780 GCF_002201575.2 Neomonachus schauinslandi | reverse complement strand
TCTTTCTTTCTTTCTTTCTTTCTTTCTTTCTTTCTTTCTTTCTTTCTTTCTTTCTTTTTCTTTCTTTCTTCTTTCTTTCTTTCTTTCTTTCTTTCTTTCTTTCTTTCTTTCTTTCTTTCTTTCTTTCTTTCTTTCTTTCCTTCCTTCCTTCTCTTTCTTTCCTTTTTTTCTTTTTCTTTCTTTCTGCCCTTCCCTCCCTCCCTCCCTTCCTTCCTTCCTTCCTTCCTTCCTTCCTTCCTTCCTTCCTTTCTGTCTCTCCTTTAGTGCTGTGAAATTTTCTAAGGTAAAAGTAAACCATTGGTAATTTATCTCCTGAAAATTCCAAGTTTTTCCCCTGACATGAAAGCTATTAGACACCTCAGAATCAGTCCTAGATTCTGAAACTTTGGGTATGAGTAGAATTCATACAAAGCCAAGGCATTTTCCTTTGCCAAACAAGTGCCCCTATACTTGCCAGGAGATATATTCCAAATGTCCTATGTCTGCATTTGTTTCCTAAGGCTGCATCAAAAAAATACCACAACCTGGTGGCTGAAAACAACAAATTTATTGCCTCACAGTTCTAGAGGTTAGAAGTCTGAAACCAAAGACATTAGGACCATGCTCTCTTTGAAATCTTTTGAAGAGAATCCTTTGCTGCCTCTTTTTAGCTTCTGGTGGTTTGCTGGCAACTCCTGAGTTAGCTAGTTTGCAAATGCATCACTCCAATTTCTGCCTCAACTGTCACAGGGCTGCCTTTACCTAGCGTATCTTTATTTTTTTATTTTTTTTTTGTCTTATAAAGAGACCAATCGTGTTGGATTAGGATCCACCCTAATGACCTGATCTTAACTTGATTACATTTACAAAACCCTATTCTCAAACGGCTACATTCATAGGTACTGGGGAATATTCAACACATTCTTTTTGTAGACGCAATCCAACCCATAACAACACCTTACTAAGTATGACCCATTCTCCCTCTAGAAGAGGAATAAATAACCCTTTGAATGTATCACAGATTTTAGCTGACAGGCCAACTATTGGGGATTTAATTATTACACAAATGCTGCTACATAATTAGTAGGTCTGAGGTTTAAAGGAAGGTAACATCACAAAATTGATATTATCCTTTTCAAATTTAATATATAATGTATCTTTTTAGATATTTTAATGTTGCATGTTAGTTTACAATTATATTTCAATAACACTCATTTTATACACTTAAATTAAAATTATATGTAATGTGAGGCTCCAAAGTGCTTCCATTCAATTTCTCCTTTTAATCTATTTCCATTATTGTTAATCATGCTCCTCAAATTAAAAAAAAAAAAAACTAAATGGCAGAAAACATCATTTTTTTAAATCTATTAAAACCTGCTCCCTTCCACGCACCTTGAGTAAGTATATCGATTTAATAGCACTATAAAAATGTTGGTGTGACTGTAATGATATCATTAACTTTATTGCTATAACCATGGTATGAGGCTAAACTGTACCCTCAGCAACAAAATTAGTACCCCAACTGTTTTACATGTCTCTCTAAGAATTTTCACAGTATAACAAGTATTCTTTTGTAATTTAAATATTAATTATCTACCATTCATATTTTAGTGTTTGTCTTAAAAAGACATTTCATCATAACAGGTCATAAAACAAATTTTCTTTTTTTTAAGATTATTTATTTATTTGTCAGAGAGACAGAACAAGCAGGGGGAGCTACAGAGGGAGAGAGAGAAGCAATCTCCCTACTGAGCAGGGAGCCTGATGCCCCCATGCAAGGCTTAATCCCAGGAACCTGGGATCATTACCTGAGCTGAAGGCAGATGCTTAACCAACTGAGCCACCCAGGAGCCCCAAAACAAATTTTCTTATTTACCCAACCTTTATTCATTTGGTTTATCTGAAGTATATAACAAAATTTATATTATAAAATTTTAAATGAATCATCACCCATATAACACTTTATACTTATTTTAATGCCAAAATTCAGATTGCAGTTATTATGTACCTTATACAATCTTATACAAGCATTGAAAAATTACTATATTCCAACATTAAAATGTTGTCTGCCTATGCTTTCTTTAATCAAATAACAAATAAAAAGCTCAATCATACATCATCCAAACAATTATTGTGTGAGTGAGGAGTAGCTGAAATGAAGAATAAAGACTAAGGATTTCTCAGTTGAGTTCGTTCATACTTTTCAAATGAGTGAATGAGATGCATGTGACTGTGATAATCATATAAGTTGGAAATTACTTTGCTGTAAAACTGCAGCATGTGGAGAAGAAAATCATATTCCTGTGGAGTACATTAGAAAATTAGATAAAGCAAGTACAGGGAACAGGCAAAAGTAGAAACTAAAGGCAACTGTAAATATCAACTTTAAAATAACAAAATTTTAGAAATCACATTGGAAAACCTACAGAATTTTTTTTCTGTTTCTTTTGAATTAAATATGTGGTGTATTATTTTATTTAAATTTGAGTCTCATTAATTCAGATTTTTTTTTTAATATTTTATTTATTTATTCATGAGAGACAGAGAGAGAGAGGCAGAGGGAGAAGCAGGCTCCCACGGAGCAGGGAGCCCGATGCAGGACTCGATCCCAGGACCCTGGGACCATGACCTGAGCCGAAGGCAGACGCTTAACCATCTGAGCCACCCAGGTGCCCTAATTCAGATTTTTAAAGTGTAACTCAGGGACGCCTGGATTGCTCAGTCAATTGAGCATCTGCCTTTGGCTCAAGTCATGAGCCCAGGGCCCTGGGATCGAGTCCCGCGTGGGGCTCCCTGCTCAGTGGGGGAATCTGCTTCTCCCTCTGCCTGTTGCTCCCCCTGCTTGTGCACTCTCTCTCTTTCTGACAAATTAAATAAAATCTTTAAAAAATAAAAAAACTAGGGGAGGAGCAAGATGGTGGAGGAGTAGGAGACCTAAATTTCGTCTGGTCCCAGGAATTCAGCTAGACAGTTATCACGCTATTCAGAACACATACGAACTCAACAGGAGATCAAAGAAAAGAATAGCAGCAACTCTCTGAACAGAAAAGGGACCACTTTCTGTAAGGTAGAACATGCGGAGAAGTGAATCCAAGGTGACATTTAGGAAGATAAACCATGGGGGGAGGGAGCCTCCCTCAGGTAGCTCCCAGTAAGTGATAGAGCAGCAGAGCACAAAATTGGAACTTGTAGAAGTCTGCTCCACTGAGGGACTTCGCTCCAGTGGCTAAGCAGGGGGATGGAACCCTCGCTGGGACAGTGTGGTCTCAGGACCCTAGGAGTCACAAAAAGACTGGGGATGCCTGAGTGTGGCAGAGGTCCCAGGTATCAGAGCAGGGAAGCCAGCTGCAAAGATGGAGCCAAGGAGTGGGCTATCAGCTCAGGGTTATCATAAATTGTGATCCATGGCACAGTGGGGCCACTGGTCTTCCAGCAGGGACCCAACAAGTGGAAGATCTGGGGAGACTCCCCTCCCTCCCTGGGCAGGAGTGGCACAGTAGCGCACCGTAGGAATCTGCTGGGTTTGGAGACTCCAAACACGGTCATGTGCCAGAGACAGAAATGCTCAGTCACAGGTCGGGTGGGCACGAGAGTGAGGCCAGAGACCGGGAAGACAGGAGTGATTGACTGCTTTTCTCTGAAGGCTCACTGAGGCATGGGGCCCCGAGTTCTCGGCTCCTTTGGGGCGGAGTTTGGGAGGCTGACATTTTCATTCTTGTACTCCAAATCTGTACAGAAAGCTTTCAGGGAACAAAAGCTACCGAGAGCAAACCCGAGCAGAATACATAGCCTGGCTCTGGGCAAGGGCAGGGCAATCCCACCTTGGGCAAAGACATTTGAGAATAACTGCAACAGGCCCCTCCCCCAGAAGATCAGCAAGGACATCCAGCCAAGACCAAGTTTACTGATCAATGAGAACTGCAAAAACCCCAGTGCTAGGGGAATATAGCACATAGAATTTGTGGTTTTTTCCCATGATGCTTTAGTCTTCCAAGTTAATTTTTAAAATTTTCTTTATTTTTTTCTATTTCTATTTTTTTAGTTGAATTTTTCTTCTATCCTTTTTCAACCAACATTAATTCCTTTTTAAAAATTGTTTTTAATTTTTTATCTTTATAGTCATTTTAAATCTCTTCATTGTATTTACCTTTATTTTTGTATATATATAAGTTTTTCTTTATTTAAAATTTTGGGAGGCAATTTCTTCTTCTTTTTTTTTTTTTAAAGATTTTATTTATTTATTTGACAGAGAGAGACACAGCAAGAGAGGGAACACAAGCAGGGGGAGTGGGAGAGGGAGAAGCAGGCTCCCCGCTGAGCCGGGAGCCCGATGCGGGGCTCGATCCCAGGACCCTGGGATCATGACCTGAGCCGAAGGCAGACACTTAACGACTGAGCCACCCAGGCACCCCAGGAGGCAATTTCTTCTAAAAGAACAAAATACACCCCAAATCTAGTCTGTGCCTCTGTTATATTCACCAGCCTGATCATATTCTTCTTTCTTTTCCCCCTTTCTTTTCACCCCAGTTTTGGGTCTCTTCTGATTTGTTTAGTGTATATTTTTCTAGGGTCATTGTTACCTTTTTAGCATTTTTTTTTTTAGCATTTTGTTCTCTCATTCAACTATTTTCCTCTGGACAAAATGACAAAATGGAAAAACGTACCTCAAAAAAAAAGAACAAGAGGCAGTACCGACTGCCAGATACCTAATCAATACGGACATTAGTAAGAAGTCAGAACTAGAGTTCAGAATGACGATAATAAAGATACTAGCTGGTGAGCGAAATAAGTCAAACAGAGAAAGACATGTATCATATGACCTCACTGATATGAGGAATTCCTAATCTCAGGATACAAACTGAGGGTTGCTGGAGTGGGGGGTGGGGTGGGAAGGATGGGGTGACTGGGTGATAGACATTGGGGAGGGTATGTGCTCTGGTAAGGGCTGTGAATTGTGCAAGACTGTGGAATCTCAGATCTGTACCTCTGAAACAAATAATGCAATATATGTTAAGAAAAAAAAAAAAAAGAATAAGATAGCAGGAGAAGAATGAAGGGGGGGAAATTGGAGGGGTAGACAAAACATGAGAGACAATGGACTCTGAAAAACAAACTGAGGGTTCTAGAGGGTAGGGGGTTGGCAGGATGGGTTAGCCTGGTGATGGGTATTAAAGAGGGCACGTTCTGCATGGAGCACTGGGTGTTATCCATAAACAATGAATCATGGAACACTACATCTAAAACTAATGATGTAATGTATGGGGATTAAAATAATAAAAAATTAAAAAATTTTTAAAAATTAAAAAAAAAGATACTAGCTGGGCTTGAAAAAAGCATAGAAGATACTAGAGAATCCCTTTCTGGAGAAATAAAAGAACTAAAATCTAACCAAGTCAAAATCAAAAAGGCTATTCAAAGATGGAGACTCTAACTGCTAGGATTAAGAGGCAGAAGAGTGAATTAGTGATATAGAAGACCAAATGACGGAAAATAAAGAAGCTGAAAAAAAGAGATAAACAACTACCGGATCAGAAGTGGAGATTTCAAGAGGTAAGTGATACCGTAAGATGAAACAATATTAAAATAATTGGGATCCCAGAAGAAGAAGAAAGAGAGAGAGGGGCAGAAGGTATATTGGAGCAAAGTATAGTGGAGAACTACCCTAGTCTGGGGAAGGAAACAGGCATCAAAAGCCAGGAGGCACAGAGAATCCCCCTCAAAATCAATAAAAAGAGGTCAACACCCCGACATCTAATAATAAAACTTACAAGTCTCAGAGACAAAAAGAAAATCCTGAAAGCAGCTCAGGACAAGAGGTGTGTAACCTACAATGGTAGAAACATTAGATTGGCAGCAGACCTATCCACAGAGACCTGGCAGGCCAGAAAGGACTGGCATGATATATTCAGAGCACTAAGTGAGAAAAATATGTAGACAAGACTACTACATCCAGCTAGGCTGTCATTGAAAATAGAAGGAGAGATAAAAAGCTTCCAGGACAAACAAAACTAAAAGAGTTTGCAAACACCAAACCAGCGCTACAAGAAATATTGAAAGGGGTATTCTGAGCAAAGAGAGAGTCTAAAAATAACATAGACCAGAAAGGAATACAGACAATATACAGTAACAGTCACCTTACAGGCAATACAATGGCACTAAGTTCATATCTTTCAATAGTTACCCTGAATGTAAATGGGCTAATGCCCCAATCAAAAGACAAAGGGTATCAGATTGGAGAAAAAAACAAGACCCATCGATTTGCTATCTGCAAGAGACTCATTTAAGACCCAAAGACCTCCAGATTGAAAGTGAGGGGGTGGGAAACATTTTACCATGCTAATGGACATCAAAAGAAAGCTGGAGTAGCAATCCTTATATCAGACAAATTAGATTTTAAACCAAAGACTATAATAAGAAGTGAGGAAGGACACTACATCATACTTAAAGGGTCTACCCAACAAGAAGATTTAACAATTTTATTTATTTTTAATTTTTTTAAAAGATTTATTTATTTATTTATTTATTTATTTGACAGAGAGAGATAGCCAGAGCAGGAACACAAGCAGGGGGAGTGGGAGAGGGAGAAGCAGGCTTCCCGCCGAGCAGGGAGCCCGATGTGGGACTCATTCCCAGGACCCTGGGACCATGACCTGAGCCAAAGGCAGACGCTTAATGACTGAGCCACACAGGCGCCCGAGATTTAACAATTTTAAATATCTATGCCCCTAACATGGGAGCAACCACTTAATAACAAAATCAAAGAAACATACCGACAACAATACAATAACAGTAGGGGACTTTAACACCCCCCTCACTGAAATGGACAGATCATCTAAGCAAAAGATTAACAAGGAAACAAAGGCTTTAAATGACCAGATGGACTTCACAGAAATATTCAGAACATCCCATCCCAAATCAACAGAATACACATTCTTCTCTAGTGTACACGGAACATTCTCCAGAACAGATCATATTCTGGGGTCACAAATCAGGTCTCAACTGGTACCAAAAGATTGGGATCATTCCCTGCATATTTTCAGACCACAATGCTTTGACTAGAACTCAATCACAAGAGGAAAGTTGGAAATAACTCAAATACATGGAGGCTAAACAGCATCCTACTAACGAATGTATGGGTCAACCAAGAAATTAAAGAATAATTTTAAAAAATCATGGAAACAAATGAAAATGAAAACACAACTGTTCAAAATCTTTGGGATGCAGCAAAGGCGGTCCTAAGAGGAAAGTATATAGCAATACAAGCCTTTCTCAAGAAACAAGAAAGGTCTCAAATACACAACCTAACCCCCCACATAAAGGAGCTGGAAAAAGAACAGCAAATAAAGCCTAAACCCAGCAGGAGAAGAGAAATAATAAAAATCGAGCAGAAATCAATGAAATAGAAACCAAAAGAACAATAGAACAGATCAATGAAACTAGGAGCTGGTTCTTTGAAAGAATTAATAAGATTGATAAGCTCCTGACCAGACTTATCAAAAAGAGATGAGAAAGGACCCAAATAAATAAAATTATGAATCAAAGAGGAGAGATCACAACCAACACCAAAGAAATACAAACAATTCTAAGAACATATTAGGAGCAACTATATGCCAGCAAATTAGATAATCTGGAAGAAATGGATGCATTCCTAGAGATGTATAAACTACCAAAACTGAACAAGGAAGAAATAGAAAACCTGAACAGACCCATAACCTCTAAGGAAATTGAAGCAGTAATAAAAAATCTCCCAACAAACAAGAGCGCAGGGCCAGAGGGCTTCCCAGGGGATTTCTCCAAACATTTAAAGAAGAATTAATACATATTCATCTGAAACTCTTCTAAAAAATAGAAATGGAAGGAAAACTTCTAAACTCATTTTATGAGGACAGCATTACCCTGGTCCCAAAACCAGACAAAGACCCCATCAAAAAGGAGAATTACAGACCAATATCCCTGATGAACATGGATGCAAAAATTCTCACCAAAATACTAGCCAATAGGATCCAATAGTACATCAAAAGGATTATTCACCAAGACCAAGTGGGATTTATTCCTGGGCTGCCAGGTTGGTTCAACATCTGCAAATCAATGTGATACAATACATTAAGAAAAGAAAAAAACAAGAACCATATGATCCTCTCAATAGATGCAGATAAAGCATTTGACAAAGTACAGCATTCTTTCTTGATCAAAAATCTTCACAGTGTAGGGATAGAGGGTACATACCTCAATCTCATTAAAGCGATCTATAAAAAGCCCACAGTGAATATCATTCTCAATGGGGAAAAACAGAGCTTTTCCTGTAATGTGAGGAACACTGCAGGGATATCCATGATCACCACTGCTGTTTAACATAGTAGTAGAAGTCCTAGCCTCAGCAATCAGACAACAAAAAGAAACAAAATGCATCTGAATTGGCAAAGAAGAAGTGAAACTCTCACTTTTTGCAGATGTTATGATACTTTAGGTGGAAAACCCAAAAGACTCCACCCCAAAACTGCTAGAACTCATACAGGAATTCAGTACAGTGAGTACAGGATAATGACTTTGCTATTGCTAGAAAAAGAAAAGTGTGTTTAAGTGAGGACAACCAGTTAAAATATGGGTCATCCATAGGTTAAAAAACAAAACAAAATAGAAACAAAACAAAACAATGAAAGAATGATCTCTAAGGGCTAAAATCTATCTATCTATCTATCTATCTATCTATCTATCTATCATCTATCTATAACTACATCTATATATATATATATATGTCTATATCTATCTATCTATATATCTAAGGGCTTAAATATCTGTATCTATATCTATATATCTATATATATGTATATATCTAAGGGCTAAAATATCTGTATCTATATTTATGTATCTAAGGGCTAAAATATACATATATATATACATATATATATATTCTGAGACATATTAGTGAACACAGTAAGGCAGAACAGTGTGTGTATTATGTATGTATTATGATTGCCTTTGTGAAAATATTTTTTTTAGTTCAATCTAAATGACACATATAAACCTTTGGGAATGTATGAAGTGGAGGATGATAGGAAATTTCATATTTTGCTTTATTTATTTTGCCTCTATTTATAGCTTATTATTTATGCACTTATTTCAACTGCAGTTAACTAGGAGATTATCTTGATGGCTTTTTTAGTTTTTACCATTATATTTTTCTATTTTTACACAAATTTATGAAACATTATATAAAAATATCAATAGTACAAGAAAGAGTGAGGAAAGCGTATTCAATAAATACTACTAAAATTTTTTAATAGTTGGGAAAAATCAACTCAAAACCTTATCTGATTGTAAAAATGACCTCATACTACATACACATCTATTCATTCCAGACAGACCAAAGTGTCATTGAAAAACTGAAATGTATCATAAAGAATATTTATCAAACACTTAAAAAATGATAGCTTATGACTCTAACAGAAATGACAAAAATAACCCCAACAACTAAGCATTCTGGAACAACAACAACAACAAAATATCTGTTAAGGATATTATAGGAAAGTCCTTCATGAAAAAGTCTGACATATAAAACAAAAAACATTAAAAACAGGTATTTGAGTGAAATACAAAAATCACAAACCAGTCATCAGAAACAGAGAGGGAATCAAAGCCAGAGACATGAGAGGGGAAAGGAGAGGAGTTAAAATCAGAAATAGGTACACACCATAAGAGCCAATGTTGAATGCTTGCAGAACTCTGGGATATAAGGCTATGCCCATCATTCGGAAGGTTGTTGAAAGTGGGCTTTCTGCACAAGCCTGAGTTAAGAAGACAGAGACTTTCAGTGTTTTAAATTGCAGCTAGAAAAATAATCCCTGAGCCAAAGGTGGGAAAAGAGTCACTGAAGAAAAAATCAGGTGCTACCTGCCCCTGTGAAAAACGGAGTCTCAGGAGACATTAACATAAAAAATTGAACTAGAACCGGGATCATCCATTGGATTCTAGAAAAATTAAAAACAAAATCTGTCCATAGGAACGTTTATAAACACAGGGCATCTGCAAAACCACTAGAGAAGACACAGCACATTCTTCAGACAAACTATGAAGTACAAGAAAAAAATGAAAAAAATTACTATGAGGTAAGTGTCCACCAAAGCAGAAAAGAACAAACTCACTCTGTATAATTACTGTTAATGTAATTAATTGGGGAATTAGTAAGAAAGATTGAAAAGACTGAAACTCATGACCAGAATCTACGGTGGGAAATTGGTTTCAGTAGAAATGCCAAGAGAATGATACATGATTAAGTGAAGAAACAAAATAAGAAGAAAACAGCTATGATTCTAGTAAATGAACCAGGCAAACCACAAACAGAATTTACCAAAAGATAAGTACAGTTAGGAATAAATCAAGAAAATTGTTTAAACTAAAAGTAGAGAAACATGAGACAAAACAATGAAGAGTATCTGTTTCACAAATCTAATTAGCAAAATATATTAAACAATGTCGGCAACATGCAACTGTAACAGATCCCTCCATAATTACTTATATGTGTATGTAAATGGCACAATGCTTCTGAACAGGATTTTGACAATGTTCACACAGAGCCCGAAATACTCATGATCAATTTCTTAATTCCTTTTTGAGCAACTATTCAATGAAAATGATACAAATGTAAAATGTTCCAAAAATACAAATGTATTCATAGTAGTACTATAGATACAAAAATGTTTTACAATATGAGGTTAAGTTATATAAGCAATATATATATAAATACCCAGTAGAGTACTGGCTGGATTCTAAATAATAATGTTTACAGAAAATACATAATAATATCTAGTACCAGCAAAGTGCCTGGTGTGTAATTATTCAAAAATATTTGTTGAATAAATGGGTGAAAGAGTGGTTAAATCAAAGTAAAAACATACATACATATATATATGTACATATATGCACTATGCCTATATATATATGTACAACATATATACATATTCTATCTATGTATATATAAAGTTGGATGAGAAATACAGGAAAGCTACCTTACCCCCATCTAAACTACAAATGAAGTTTTGAGAATATTTGCATAAAGTTCTTAAAAGCAAAGCTATTGAATTGTAAATCATCTAATTGGATTATTTATTAATATGTTAATAAATTAACTTACTAGATACATTTAATGTTACCCCTTCTACTCTTTAATTTTAATAATTTCAAAGTAGGTATTATTTTATGGTAATAATAAAAATGGCAGATAATTTTTTTAAAGGTTCTATTTATTTTAGAGAGAGAGCAGAGGGGGAGGGAGAGAGAGGGGGAAAGGGAAAGAATCTTAAGAAGACTCCACACTGAGCATGAGATCATGACCTGAGCCAAAACCAAGAGTCAGATGCTTAACCTACTGAGCCACCCAGGTGCCCCAAGGCAGATAATTTTTTTAAAACCAATTCAGAATACATACCCTTTAGGAAAAAAAAAAAAATACACTCACTAATTCCCCCTAAATGTTCCTATTTTAATCTTTAACTTTCTTCCATGTGTGTCTTAGTCAACTGGGGCTGCTATTACAAAATGACATAGACTGGGTGGCTGAAACAAGAGACATTTATTTCTCACAGTTCTGGATGCTAAAGTCCAACTGAAAGGCTGGGCTCCTGGTGAAGGCCCTCTTTCTAGCTTGGAGATAGCTACCTTCTTGCTGTGCCCTCAGATGGCCTTTCCTTGGAATGAGTGAGCCCTCATTCTCTTCCTCTTGTTATAAAGGCACTAATCTCATCCTGAAGGAACCAACCTCATAATCTGATTTAAACCTAACATGTCGCAGAGGTTCTACCTGCAATACCATTATATCAGGAGTTATGGATTCCACATAGGAATTTTTGGGAGGATGCAAACATTCAGTCCATGGCAATGCTTATGCAACAAAATTCTATTACATTAAAATTCAAATATTTTCCTAAGTATTAAAATGTATTTTTCATTTCATTTTGGAAGGCTTTTATCCTCCTTAACTTTTTATAGCAGTTGCCATTAATTTAAACTTCTTTCCCTTCATGTTAGTGAAATTTATTCTATTTCTGCTCTGTGACAAGACTCTTTCTTTTTACAAGACACAGTTCTCTCTGTTTGTCTTCCAATGATATTTCCAGCCTTGACCTAAACCCTGGATCAAATATCCAAATAGTTATTTTATGTTTCCAATTTAGATGTCTCACAGATATTCCAAATAATCATGTCACAGCAGAACTCCAGACTTATTTCTCCCATAATTATTTCCAATACCATTATCACATCTCAGTAAATGGCATGATCATGAACTCGGTGCATCATGTGAAAAGTCATTCTTCATTCCTGATTTCCCTGAATTTCCTACATCCATTTCATCACCTTGAGATAGATATAGATATATATCTATCTATATATATATAGATAGATAGATATCCTACAAGTATATATATTCATAGTATATATATACTACAAATGCATCCATTGCTGACCATGAACCTTTACTATCAACATAATCCCAAAACACAATTACTTATGCCTAAATTGTAATAGCCCATTAACTCTCTCTGCATCCACATATGGACACTGGAATTTATGCTTTTCATGATGCAGACTAGATTAATTCATTCTCTTACTAAAACCCACCAGCAACATCTAACTGCCATCATCATAAAATTCAGATTCCTTATTGTAGCTCACAGGACTTCACACAATTTGCCTTCTTGCCACAATTTAGATCACAGTTTTAATTCTTATTTTGACTAAATTAACTCTTCAACTGGCCATCTTATTTTTTCTCCAATCAGCCAAAGCTTTCTCTTGCTTTATTTTTTTTATTCATTTATTTTTTGTAGTTTTATGGTTTTATTAACACAAATATGATGTGCACAACAAGTTGTCTATTCATTTTCTTCGCTGCGCAGCCTGGCGTTGGGATTGGTGACTCTGATTGCCAGCTGGGCTGCTCTTTCCACAATAGCTTTGCGGTTCTTGGAGGAGACATTGTGAGCAATCTCTGCACAGTAAGATTTGTTGCACATCAGCAGCACTTCAAGCTCCTTGACGTTGTGGACTAGGAACTTCCGGAAGCCACTTGGCAACATGTGCTTTGTTTTCTTGTTGCTCCCATAACCAATGTTGGGCATCAAGATCTGGCCCTTGAATCTTCTGCGCACCCTATTGTCAATGCCTCTAGGTTTCCGCCAGTTGCGCTTAATTTTGACATAGTGGTCTGACTGGTGCCGGATGAACTTCTTGGTCCTCTTTTTAACGATCTTGGGCTTCACCAGAGGTCTGAGGGCAGCCATGATGCCCAGTAACAGATAGCTGCCACCTCCACAGGCAGCGCCGAGGAAGCTCTCTTGCTTTAGGACCTGGAAGCTTTTCCATCTGCATACCTTGGCCAGAGGTTGATAACCCCTCTCCCCAAGCCCTGTGCTTTAGAAAACCCCAGATCACAAACAACTGAAACACAGTGTTTCCTTTTTTTTTTTCCTTTTTGAATATGTGAGGGGTTTTTTTGTTTTTGTTTTTTAGTTCTTAAAAATTCAGTAAGGCAATGAGCACATGGGGATCATGGGAAGATGGTCACCCCAAACCTGAACTGAGATGAGCAGAGCAAAGGACGTAAGTCTGAGATAGCAAAAAAGTGATATGTGTGACTGTGTGTGTGTTTGTGTAAGTGTATGAGCCTGTTTGACAAGGTATGACAGAGCTTGTGGCAACGTGTATGGGTGTGGGAGAGAAGGTGAGTGATAGATGCTGTGTGTGTGTGTGTGTGGATGTGGATGTACAGGGATATGAGTGAATGTGAGTGAGATTGTGAGTGTGCGAGTTTTATGATTGTGTGTAGGTGAGTTTGGGAGCAAATGAGAGTATGATTATGTGTGGATTTGTGTATGTGTGAGGGTGTATGGCTGAGCATGAATGTAAATGTGGGAGAATATGTGAGACTCTGTACCTTTGTTCAGGCGTGCCTCTGTGTGTGTGTGTGTGTGTGTGTGTGTGTGTGTGTAGGAGGGAGGGCAGCGAGGAGAAAATCATGGTCTCTGAACTGGTAAGCCAGAAAAAGAGAGGAGGCTTTGGTTTCAATTCAGCTTCCCCAAATCCCCAAAGTGGATGTAGAGCCTCTCTTACTTCCTCACCTCTACTAATGTTGTCTCATATTAGAGACACATTTAATGGCTTGGAAAACTTGAGTGGGAAAAATGAGACATGCAGAAGCCCCCTGAGGAGCTTGATGGGATATCCTGTCCCAGGTTCAAGACCCTTCAATTCCCAGTTGCTGCAGATCCATGTGACCCCTCTGGCTCAAACTGGTTTGAGGTGAAAATGGATTGGGGTGGGGGGAAGGCCTTGACAGGCCAGCTTGTATTTAAATGTTAAAATTGTAAATATTGAGAGAGATAGTATGTAGAGCTCCATTTATACTCCTGTACCAGCTGCCTAGCATGTTCAGGGAGGGCCTGTGTTGTTGAAGTCCCTGGTCTGAAAACAATCCCCCTGTGACATGGTCCCCATGGCTCATTCACTTCTCCTTTCTCAGATATTACTTCTGATCAGATACCGTGATGAAACCACCTAAGAGTTCTCATCCTACTTCCTCTCACACTGCTTTATATTTGTTTTGAATCACCTCTACCTGACATCAATTTTAATTTTTTGTTAAGGAATTAATTTTCTTTCTCCTGCATTAGAAATGTGAGTTCAGTGAGGGCGGGGGTTGGGTCTCCTTTTTTTTTACACCATATCGTCACTGCTTAGGACAATGTTGGTGTAGAGTAGTTGCTCAGTAAATATTGTTTGAATGAAATGAAACCATGGATATAATGTCTCAAAGCATATAATACAATGTTGCAATAATGTCTACTGATTAAATATATAACTCATATTTGTAACTAGTTTTCCCCTGCCCCTGCTGTCCGAAGGACATGTAAAAGACAGCCAGGTTAATCTTTATAAATTATTAATGGGATTATGACTATTTTCCCCTGAACAACCTCAGGAATTTTATTTTGTTTTGTTTTTGTTTAGTAAGGTTTGTAATGCTTTGGGGAAAAATTCATATTTCTTAGTCAGTTGTTCTAGACCTCCAAAATATACATTAGAATTTCCGAATTTTAGCACTAGTCTTCAGGATACTTCAAGTTGCAATGGCTTTGCTTCATTTGGGAATTAAGACTCAACACCTCAATACCTCAACAGTAAAAATTCTACTCTTCTGTACCCAAAGAATCTCACAGAGAAAAAGCCTTTGGTTCTTCTGAAGATTTTATTTATTCATTTATTTATTTGGGAGAGAGAGAGAAGCATGAGTGTAGGCGGAGGAGCAGAAGGGGAGGGAGAAAGAGGAGGAAAGAATCTCAAGCACACTCCATGTTGAGTGTGGAGCCGACATGGGGCTTGATCTCAAGACCCTGAGATCAGGACCTGAGCTGAAACCAAGAGAGTTGGAGGATGCTCAACCTACTGAGCCACCCAGGCACCCCAGCCTTTGGTTCTTTTGAATTGCTGGGAAATACATGCCTATTCAAAGAGCTAAAGTAAATGATTACTTTGGCTATCCCCTTTGGCCTCTTTGGCATATTGGACCTTTGTGATTTTGTAACTATATAACTATGCTTTCATAAAGAGAGTACTCGATATAGTAATAAATCTCCAACTAATCTTTAAATTTCTCACTTTAGTGACTTGTGACATATGGTTATTAATCACATGTTCATGTACATCATTCAAAATTGTATGTTTAATAGTGGGGCTTCCAAATATATTCTTGATAAACCACCTAACAGAGTTAAATATATGAAATATTTTTGTGCTTCAATTTGCATGTAATTCATTCTCCAAATATAATATTCAGTATTTGGAAAGCACAGTAAGAAATCTCAATTGTTATCATTAATGACTTACCCACCTCCTTTATGAAAATAAAACTTATTTCACTTTTAATAAGATGTTTATAAGGGCATTTGTATTCCAATTTTTAATATTTTCATTGAGGATACCAATGATGTCTTTAGCATTGTATATATAGTTTTGAAACAATAAAACCTTTTTATCACAATTCCTCCTCTAATGTAAAATTTATAATGAAACATTGTGTCCAATATATATCTTTTTTTTTTAAACTTTTCCCCTATTTTATTTTTTAGATTTTATTTATTTATTTGACAGATAGAGAGAGAGCACAAGTAAGCAGAGAGGCAGGCAGACGGAGAGGGAGAAGCAGACTCTCCACTGAGCAGGGAGCCTGATGTGGGACTTGATCCCAGGACCCTGGGATCATGACCTGAGCCGAAGGCAGCCGCTTAACCGACTGAGCCACCCAGGCACCCCGTGTCCAATATATATCTTAAATAAATAAATACAGATATAGATATATGGCCTCATATATATATGATAGAATTTTAGGTATGGATACAGATATACATGCTCTTACATCTTCTCCAAAGTAGTAGAATGTTTACAATGTTTAACATATTGGTAATAATTAGAAATTTATCATGTAATACACCAGTTCTTCTTTCTTTCACACATCTGAAATTTTTATAACTGTTTACTTTATTGATACAACTTTCAGTAAATTACAATTTCCCTAACTTGCCTGAGGATTACAGTTACCTGAAGTACTTTATAAATGTACTCGTCCTTGGACCCCAATTCAAACCAATGGAATCAAAGTTTTTGAGGGTGAGCAGGTAGGACAATTGTCATCATCCCAAACAAGCACGTAAACTCACTACTCTAAAAGGCACGTGATTCGGGCGCCTGGGTGGCTCGGTTGAGCGACTGCCTTCCGCTCAGGTCATGATCCTGGAGTCCCTGGATCGAGTCCCGCATCAGGCTCCCTGCTCGGCAGGGAGTCTGCTTCGTCCTCTGACCCTATCCCCTCTCATGTGTTCTTTCTCTCTCATTCTCTCTGTCTCAAATAAATAAATAAAATCTTAAAAAAAATAATAATTAATAAATAAATAAATAAATAAATAAATAAATAAATAAATAAAAGGCATGTGATTCTACAGAATACCTCGAATTCTACACACCATGGAGAGGAACATAAACAGTTTTCAACTGAAAATTAAATGGGTCCTATGTGAATATGCTAGGGTTGCCATAACAAAGGACTATAACCTGGAAGGCTTACACAACAGAAATGTATTGTCTCACAATTCTGGAGACTGGAAGTCCAAAATCAAGGTGTCAGCAAGGTTTGTTCCTTCTCAGAACCTCAGAGGGCTGTGAAGGAATAGTGTTCCAGGCCTCTCTCCTTGATTGATAGTTGTCTTCTCCCTAACCCACTTTAAATCCTCCTTTTATGCATGTCTGTATCCAGATTTCCTTCTCTTGTAAGTACACAAGCCCTGTTGGATTGGGGCCCACCCCAATGACTTTTTTTTTTTTTTAAAGATTTTATTTATTTGACAGAGAGAGACACAGTGAGAGAGGGAACACAAGCAGGGGGAGTGGGAGAGGGAGAAGCAGGCGTCCCGCTGAGCAGGGAGCCCGATGCGGGGCTCGATCCCAGGATCCTGGGATCATGACCTGAGCCGAAGGCAGACACTTAACGACTGAGCCACCCAGGCGCCCCAGACTTTTTTTTTTTTTTAAGATTTTATTTTATTTATTTGACAGAGAGAGAGAGAGACAGCTAGAGAGGGAACACAAGCAGGGGGAGTGGGAGAGGAAGAAGCAGACTTCCTGCGGAGCAGGGAGCCCAATGCGGGGGCTCGATCCCAGGACCCTGGGATCATGACCTGAGCCGAAGGCAGACACTTAACGACTGAGCCACCCAGGTGCCCCCCCCATGACCTTTTATAAAGGCAATTACTTCTCTTAAAGCCCTATTTCTATATCAGGTCACATTCTGAGGTACTGGGGGTCAGGACTTCACAAACAAATGTGGAGGAAGGGACACAATTCAACTCATAACAGTTCAGTGACAAATAATTATTTTCCAGTATCATTCATCTATATTTAATTTTATTCATTATTAATGGATATATATTCACCACTCATTTATTTCTAAACTTCCCTCCCTTTACCATTATGAGAAAATCACATCTGTGGAGAGGCTGACTTTGTGATCAAGGTGAACATGTCTAGACACTTTTGTGGATAAGAAGTACAAAAAGTTCTCATAATCTCAGAGAAATTTCTAATTTGTTTCTGCCAAAACTTTAGAGTTGGGGTAATTCCTCAAAGCTGGGTGGCAATTCTTTCCCACTTGACATAAACGAGTGAGTTCACATGTCTCCTGTATGTATGTATGTATGTATGTATAGATGTATGTATTTACCTATTGAAAGACACAGGAACCCTTAACACAAGAATGAAAACTGGTGGGTTAGCCTTGGCAGAAGTGAAAAGATCAAAGACAAGGTAGAGACTTCAGGCATAGGAGCTTTTGTCATGATGAATAATTAATGAGCCCCCGAGAGCACAATGTGCTGCTTCTAAGCATCCAGCCTTGACATAGTATGGCATATGAATCTCAAGTTGCAAAAGGATCCTTATTTTTTTTTTTTTAAAGATTTTATTTATTTGACAGAGAGAGAGACAGCGAGAGAGGGAACACAAGCAGGGGGAGTGGGAGAGGGAGAAGCAGGCTTCCCGCGGAGCAGGGAGCTCGATGCGGGGCTCGATCCCAGGACCCTGGGATCATGACCTGAGCCAAAGGCAGACGCTTAACGACTGAGCCACCCAGGCGCCCCGGATCCTTATTTTATAAGCAAACACCTTAAAGATCTGGGTATAAGATTCTGAAGTTTTTATCTTATGTAATTGGCTTAAAAGAATCATGAACTATGAAGGTCATAGGAGACTACTGGTTTCCTAATTTGGTTGCACTTCTATTACTGATACTTTAAAATTTTTACTCTTTCACTTTTCATTTTTCCATTTTATGAATAACTGATAGAACTATTCTTTTCCATTTTTAAGAAGGATAATGGTTCTCAGATTATTTGGGAGATATGAAGTTAGAATATCTATATTTCAGCTGTTAAGTACAAGGTATTTCTGAGTCCTCAGTTTCCTTGTTCCTTTGTCCCTCCATCACACTTTATTGACAAAACTCCAAATTCTCACTTTATCCAACACCCCTGCCACTCTGCATCTGCAGAGCCCCGCATCGGGCTCCCTGCTCAGCGGGAAGCCTGCTTCTCCCTCTCCCACTCCCCCTGCTTGTGTTCTCTCTCTCGCTGTGTCTCTCTCTGTCAGATAAATAAATAAAATCTTAAAAAAAAAAAAAAAAAGATATACTCCCTTAGCCACTTTTAAACGTGCAGTGCAGTATTACTGCCTATAGTCACAATGCTGTACATTATATCCCCATGACTTATTTATTTTATAGTTGGAAGTTCATACCTCTTGACCCACTTCACCTTTTTGTCCACCCTTTGACATTCTTCCCCTCTAGTAATCACCAATCTGTTTTCTGTATCTATGAGTTTAGTTTTGTATTATTTTGTTTGTTTGTTTGTTTTCAGATTCCACATATAAGTGAAATAACATGGCATTTGTCTTTCTCTGACTTATTTCACTTAGCATAATACCCTTGTTGCAAATGCAAGACTTCCTTTATGGCTGAGTATTTTATATATATATACATATATATATATATATATATATATATATGTATATATATATGTATATTATCCATTCATGCATCAATGGACACTTAGGGGTGTTTTCATATCTTGGCTATTATAACTAATGCTGCAAGGAACATATGGGTGCATATATTTTAAGTAGTGTTTTTATTTTCTTCAGATAAATACCTAGATGCGGAATATCTAGATCATATGGTAGTTCTATTTTTAGTTTTTTGAGAAACACTCATACTATTTTCCCTAGTGGCTGCACCAATTTACATCCACCAACACAGCACAAGGGTTCCCTTTTCTTCATATCCTCTCCAACACTTGCTGTTTTTTGTCTTTTTGATAATAGCCATTCTAACAGGTGTAATATGATACTTCATTGTGGTTTTGATTTGCATTTCCCTGATAATTAGTGATGTGATCTTTTCATGTGACTGCTGGTCATCTGTATATCTTCTTTGGGAAAATGCTTAGTTAGATCGTGTGCCCATTTTTTAATAGGATTGCTTGGTTTTTTTGCTATTGAGTTGCTTGAGTTCTTTTGTTGTTGTTGTTTTATTTTTATTTGTTTTTATTTTTTGAGTTCTTTATATATTTTGGAATATTAACTCCTTATGAATTATATGATGTGCAAATATTTTCTCCCATTCAGTAGATTGCCTTTTCATTTTGTTGATGGTTTTGTTTGTTATGCATAAGGTTTTTAATTTGATGCAATCCCATTTGTTTAATTTCACTTTTGTTGCCTTTGCTTTTGGGAGTCAGATCCAACAATTAAATGCCAAGACCAATGTGAAGGAGTTATCACCTTTGTTTTTTGTTTTCTGTTTTTTTTCTTTTTTTCCCTAGGAGTTTAAGTTTCAGGTATTGCATTTATTCAAGTCTTTAATCCATTTTAAGTTATTTTTTTTGTGTTTCGTATAAAGAAGTGGTTTAGTTTCTTTCTTATGCATGTGACTGCCCGGTTTTCCCAACACCATTTATTGAAGAGACATTCCATCCCTCATTTTATATTGCCTCCTCTGTCAAAAATCGACCATATATGCATGGGTTTATTTCTAGGCACTCTATTCCATTCCATTGATCTATGTTTGTTTTTGTGTCATTACCATACTATTATTTTGATTACTATAGCTTTGTAGTATAGTTTTAAATCAGAGAGTGTGAGGCCTCCAGATTTGTTCTTTCTCAAGATTGTTTTGAATATATGGGGTCTTTTGTGGTTCTGCACAAATTTTAGGATTGTTTGTTCTATTTTGGTGAAAAATGCCATTGGAATTTTGATACAGATTGCACTGATCTGTAGGTTGCTTCTGGTAGTACAGATATTTTAATAATGTTAATTCTTCCAAACAATGAGCATGGGATATATTTCCACTTATTTGTGTCTTCTTAGTTTATCTTACCAATGTCTTATAGTTTTTAGTGTCAAGGTTTTTTACCTCTTGGATTAAAATTATCCCAAGGTATTTTATCTTTTTTTGATGCATTTGGAAATGGAATTATTGTAATTTCTCTTTCTGATAGTTTGTTGTTAGTGTATAGATACACAACTGATTTTTGTATATAGATTTTGTACTCTGCAACTTTACTGAATTTGTTTATTGGTTCTAACAGTTTTTGGTAGAGTCTTTATGGTCTTCTATATATAAAATTACATTGCCCACAAAACAACTTTCTTTCTTTCTTTCCAATTTTGATAACGTTTATTTTGTTTTCTTGCCTAATTGTTCTGGCTAGGAATTCTAATATTATGTCAAATAAAAGTGGCAGGGGTGAACATTCTTGTCTTGTTCCTGATCTTAGAGAAAATGCTTTCAGATTTTCCAGGTTGAACATGATGTTAGCTATGGGCTTTTCATATATGGCTTTTATTATGTTGAGGTATGTTCCCCTTATGCCCACTTTCTTGAGCATTTTTATCCATAAATGAATATCTAATTGTGTCAAATGGTTTTTCTGCATCTATTGAGATGGTCATATAATTGTTATACTTTATTTTTTAATGCTGTGTATCATGGTGATTGATTTTTGGATGTTGAACCATCCTCGCATTCCTAAAATAAATCCCACTTGATTATGCCAAATGTTCCTTTTAATGTACTACAAAATTCAATTTGCTAATATTTTTTTAATAAGATTTTTTTTTAAAGATTTTATTTATTTATTTGAGAGAGAGAATGAGAAAGAGAGAGCACAAGAGGGGGGAAGGTCAGAGGGAGAAACAGACTCCCCGCTGAGCAGGGAGCCCAATGCGGGACTCGATCCAGGGACTCCAGGATCATGACCTGAGCCGAAGGCAGTCGCTTAACCAACTGAGCCACCCAAGCGCCCAGTTTGCTAATATTTTGTTGAGGACTTTTGCATCTATGTTCACCAAAGACACTGGCCTGCAATTTTCCTGTGTGTGTGCCCCTGAGGCCTTCTGAAAGATTTTTGATTACTGAATCTGACCTTACTAGTAGTAACTGTTCTATTAAGATTTTCTATTTATTCATGATTCAGTCTTGGAAAATTATATGTTTTTAGAAATTTATCCTTTTCTTCTAGGCTGTCCAACTTGTTGGAATATAATTGCTCATAGTAGCCTCTTCTTCTAGGTTGTCCAACTTGTTGGAATATAATTGCTCATAGTAGTCTCTTCTGATGCTTTTTATTTTTGTGGCATCAGTTGTAACTTCTCTTTCATTTCTGATTTTATTTATTTGAGTGCTCTCTGTTTTTGCCTGGTGAGTCTAGCTAAAGGCTTATTAATTTTGTTCATCTTATCAAAGAACCAGCTCTTAGTTTATTTCCCCTCTGCTCTTTATTATTTCCTTCAAATTTGGGCTTTATTTGCTCTTTTTCTAGTTTATTTAGGTGCAAAGTTATATTATTCACTTGAGATTTTTCTTATTTCTTGATGTAGGGCTGTATCGTGATGAAATTCCTTCTTAACACTGCTTGGGAATCACCTCATATCCTATAGATTTTGGTCGTAGTTCCATTTTCACTTGTCTCAAGGTATTTTTCTTAATTTCTTCTTTGATATTTTTCAATGACTCATTGGTTGTTAAGCAGCATGTTTAATCTCCACTTTTTGTTATCTTTCTAGCTTTCTTCTTATAATTGATTTCTAGTTTCATACCATTGTGGTCAGAAAAAAAAAGTTCTTGATTTGATTTCATTCTTCTTAAATTTAATGAGACTTGTTCTGTGGCCTAACATGTAATATATTCTGGAGAACATTCCATGTGCACTTTAGAAAAATATGTATTCTCCTGCTTTTTGATGGAATATCTAATAAGTCCCTCTGGTCTAATGTGTCTTTTAAGGCTAATGTTCCCTTATTAATTTTCTGTCTAGCTGATCATCCCTTGATGTAAGTGGATTATTAAAATCTCCTACCATTATTGTATTACTGTCAATTTCTCTCTTAAAGTTTATTAATATTTATTTTATAGATTTAGGTGTTCCTGTGTTGGGTGCATGGATATTTACTAATGTTATATCCTTTTGTTGGATTGACCCTTTTATCATTATATAATGCCCTTCTTTGTCTTTTACTAAAGTCTCTGTTTTAAAGCCTATTCTGTCTGATATAAGCACATCTACACCAGGTTTCTTTCCATTTTCATTTTCATGTAATATCTTTTACCATCCCTTCACTTTCTTTCTATGTGTGACCTTATGTCTGAAGTGAGTCTCTTGTGTGCAGCATATAGATGAGTCTTGTGTTTTTATAAATCCATTCAACCACTCTCATTTGATTGTAGAATTTAGTTCATTTACATTTAAAGGATTTCTTGATATGTATATATTTATTGCCATTTTGTTAACTGCTTTCTGACTATTTTTGTAGTTTCTCTCTGTTCCTTTCTTCTCCTCTTGCTCTCTTCCCTTGTGGTTTGATGACTTTATTTAGTGCTATGTTTAGATTCCTTTCTCATTATCTTTTGTGTATCCACTATAGGTTTTTGCTTTGTGGTTATCATGAGATACACATGTATAACCTAAATGCATCAGCATTTTAAGCTGATAGCATCTTAAGTTTGAACACATTCTAAAACTCTACATTTTCAACCCCCCCCCCATTTTGTGTTTTTTATGTCACATTTTACATCTTTGTAACATTTTGTGTAGACGTAATAAATTATTATAGTTATAATTAATTTTTACTAGTTTTGTCTTTTAACTTTCATGCTAACTTTATAAGTAATTAATCGACTACCCTTACTCTACATTTATGTTTAAAAGTGAGGTTTTTACTTTCATATTTTTTTCTTGTTACTAGTTACTAATTTTCCTTTTCTGCTTAAAGAAATACCTTTAACATTTCTTACAAGGATGATTTAGTGGTGAGGAACTCCTTTAGCTTTTGCATGTCTGGAAAAATATCTATTTCTCCTTCAATTCTGAATAATATCCTTGCCAGATAGAATATTCTTAATTGGAAGATTTTGTTTTGCTTTGTTTTCCCTTCAGCACTTTGAATACATCACACCACTTTCTTCTGGCCTGCAAAGTTTCTGCTAAAAAAAAAATCAGCTGGTATTCTTCTAGGAGTTCCCTTGTACATAACAATTTGCCTTTATTTTGCTGTATTTAAGATTATTTATCTTTAACTTTTAAAACACTTCAATGTGTCTTGGTATGTATCTCTCTGGGTTTATCTTATTTGGAACTCCCTGTGCTTCATGGACATAATGTCTATTTCCTTCCCCAGATTAGGGAAGTTTTCAGCCACTTTTTCTTCAAATAATGGTTCTTTTTCTTTCTCTCTCTCTCTTTCTCCTTCTGCATCTCCTATACTGCAAATGTTATTCTGCTTTTGTCCCCTAAGTCTCTTAAAGCTATCTTCACTTTTATAATTGTTTAAAAGCCTGATTTATTCTTGATAGGCCCCAGTTGTTGATGGTATGCCAAGACCTGTCAGTATTTTAAAGGGAGGAATCTCAGGAAGCACATAGTTTCAGGCTGATTGGAAGCAAACTCCTCAGACTGCAACTTCTAAAGTATGCAAATATATACAGTCTTGTAGAATCACAATCATAAACCCTGTTAGCCTCCAAATCTGGAGATCTGGGAGAGATTCCTGGGAGAGAGTTACAGAAATCAGGCTTTAGGAGAGTATATAAGCTCTTTTTTGGAGGTGCCAACAAGATCTAGTGAGGTCAAAGAAGGGTGCAAAGATGGCATCTCCCAGTGAACTTTCCCTGAGAGCGCATTCATAGTCTCAAGATGCATGGCAAACCTGAAGCCTGTCCTGTAGGATGAAGTTCCAGGACAAATAAATAGAACTTTTCACTGGCAGACTGGCGGGGGGGGTGTTTTAGCCTGCTGTCTGTGCAAAGCCCTGAGTAAGGTAGCCTGACAAGAACAGTGTTTTGTTTTGATTTGTTTTGTTTTCCAATTATCACAGACCTGAGGGGCACAGAACACAAGATCCCTTGGCCACCAGGGCCAGGTGATCGAGGGATGTCCTCTGTGTGGACTGCCCTTGTTTGCTGGCTTTAGTGAGGCAGCAGGAGATTACTGTGTCTGTGCACATCCCCCAGTGCTAACAAGACAGATAGGGAGTGCAAAATGGCATCCACTGAGTACCTCTATCCTTAGAGAAAATCCTGACTAGCACCTGTCCCTCCAGCAGATGCTTTATGATTATAAAATGAATCTTCTTCACATATCATCTAGGTATTTTTCAAAGACCTGTTTTTGTGTTAGGTCCTGGAACAAGAAAGTCTGCATGCAAGCCCTATAAAAGGAGCATCTCAAGTCCCTACAGTCCTTTGGGTCTCCTGGACATAAACACCATTGGTTCTCAGAGCCAGTCTCTCTGGTGCAAGTCCAAGGATTGGGTGCCTGATGGGAGGCACCAAACCCCTGCTCTTCAGGGAAAAGTTCCAAACTTGTGAGATCCTTCCCTATCACTGTGTGGGGTGGGGCTTTTAACAAGACCACGATTCTTCCTTTCCTAGTCATCTTGATGTGGCTATTTATCATTTATTGTGAAAAAACTCTTGAGCTAGTTTTCAGTTCTTTTTCTGGGAGAACTGTTCCATATGTGGCTGTAGGTTTGTGTGTTCATGGGAGGAGTTGAGATTTGGTGTGTCCATATGAGGAGGTGAGATCAAGACCTTCTTATACTGCTATTTTGGATTGCCTGAGCTCAGATCACTTTTAAATACTAGAAACTTTATTCACTGTAATTTTTCTGGTCTTGCAAAAATAACATTTCATGTATCCCTCACAGAATTTCCTAGAGATTATTTTTCCTCTAAGCCATCAATATACTAATAAAAAATAGTAATGAAAAACTGCCTTCCATCTAAATGTTAAATCCTTAGCTATATACTTTATGAAAAAAAAATTAAGCATTCACCTGTATAATTGCTTTTCAAATTATGCCTCTCTTCATATAACTGTTCTGCTTATCTATCTTTATAAATATTTGAGGTAAAATGAGGTTGACTTATTATGCATTTAGTGGCCTATCAGCTATCTACTTACCATTTCAGAACTCCTGCTTATTTTTCATTAACTGTAATATTAATTTCCATATAAGTCTATACTTACATAAATGGATTGATAATATATGTGTTTCAGAATCTTACAATTTATATAAATTATTTGAGCTTATTGTCCTTAGGACAGTTTGAGTTTAAGGATAAAATCAAGTAAGATTGTTTCTATTTATTAAATAGTACCTTGCATACTATAATTAAATTGGTTTTTGGAAATGATTAATCTAAATTGAATATGAAATTCATGTCTTAAGAAACAGGGGTGTCACACATTTTGTAAAGTAAACAGTCAGGTCTCTTCTCTTCTCCCTCCCTAATTAATAAGTCAGTAACACTGACAATGGTACCTGTGAAATGTACTTGGTCCCATTTCCCTTCTCCACCTCTTCCATTGCCTTTCTCACTTCCCAGCCACACTTAGTATCATTGAAAATGAGGAGATTAAATTGACCATAAACTGTATTCTGTTGTCTTATATGTAATCAATATATTTAACTATATAAGATACCACACAAAATAATATAATTAACATATTGAGTTATTTTTAAAATGTGATTTTCCATGTATCTTCAAATTTGTGTATTAAAACTGTATACAGTAATTACATGACACTCACTATACATGGTACCCCGTACTGGATATTTAGAATTTTATGGTGTATTATAGATGATTTAATCTCTAGCTTCAAATATTTTCCAAACTAGAGTCCTAATCAACCATTTATTTACCTATTTTTATAATTGGAGAAGATGGTACACACATAGTAGAGAAATATATTGAGGTGGATTGAGTGGTTGTTCAAAAGTCTATCTCAAGGCCCAGCAGGAGGTCTTCTTCCTACTCAGTAGGCTTTATCCACCTATTTCAACTCTTTTCCACACACACACACACACACACACACACACACACATATACTAATGAGCCTACTGGGCCATCCTCAGGGCTAAAATGCAGAATAACAACAAAACAACAGCAAACAATAACCTCATGATCAACAAGAACTCTTAGAGCTTCAACTCTTTCAACCGTACTGGCTGCAATTAATGGTGCAGCAAAGATAATGTAAAAGTTTCACATCTTGAATCATATCCACAAACCCACTCTGGTTAGAAAACTTAGCTCTCTGAGAATGGCAAAAGTGGGTTAACCTTTGCATTATAGGTTGTATCTTCTGGCATTTTCTAAATAAGATCACATCACTGTAAACATGATAAGACATGTTTTAATCCAAGTCATGGATTTGACTCATGTTTTACACCATGAAGGAGTCACTATTTTTTTTGTAATGTGTTCCTAATAGGGAAGAATCCAGTTTAAAGTAAAAATTTATTTGAAAATTGCCAAGAAGGGGCTCCTGGGTGGCTCAGTCAGTTAAGCATCTGCCTTCAGCTCAGGTCATGATCCCCACGTCAGATTCCCTGTTCAGCGGGGAGCCTGCTTCTGCCTCTGCCCCTTCCCCTTCTCATGTTCTCTCTCTCCCCCAAATAAATAAAATATTTTTTAAAAGAAAGAAAATTGCCAAGAAAAAATGAAATTTCCATTTTTATTTGTACTTTAAATATTCAAGTTGAGAAATAATTTTCATTCAATTTTGTTAAGCAAACAGTCTAAACCAATATAGGAAACAATCATTTGCAGCTAAATCTATTAATAATATATGAAAGAGAAGTGCACGCTCAAATAGTGAAGTGCAAGTTTAGCCACCTCTGTCAGAGTACTTAAGTAAATAATATCAAAAGCAAATGTATTATGATGGGGTTTTGACTTCTATTCTCCAAGCCTAAAAGACTTGGTCTGCCTTAAAAGTCTAGGTACTAGAAGGACTGAATTGATGGGGAAAAGAAAGCCCCATTTGTTGTTAATTATGGATTTTAAATCACATAGCACATCCATTTACTAATATAATTAAATCCTATATATCATAAATCCTTATCTGGGTGTTATTTTTCTTTTCCTTTTCCTAAAAATGCTAATAGACAGATATTATCATTTAGATAATTTTGAAAGGTCTTTTCTAATGTAATTGAGGAATGAAAAAGGAGGAAAAGCCTTTCTGTTTGCTCTTTATCATAGAAAATGACACTATAAATCCAATTAACTATGTTAATATTTCAAAGAGTTCTCGCAAGTTTATGTTTTAGGTTCTTATTACCCATTGAGTGATTTAGAGGCCATTGACTGTATAAATGAAAAAGTAAAACAATCATACACAACAGGTTCATATTTTAAAACCAGAGCCTGCAGAAACGTGCCCTGGTATTCCTGTGGAGAGTGTTTATAGTGAACATTTCCTTGTTTCAGATACAACTTCTGAAGATAATATAATTTGTTTTAAACAGACTTTTCACAACCTGTCTTATGATTTACCTTCACTCTATTATTTTAATGACTAATCTACCACCTCCACCAAATTTTAGTAGAGAAACAGCTTTATTTAACATCCTTCAAAATGGAAGCTTTCTTTGTCTCTGTTTCTTTATTTATATACTTAATATATTCTCTCTCCCATTATACAATAAAAAGAAATGTGGTTCCTCTAGTCTTTATATTCTCAATTTCTGGAACAGTCCCTGCTAGACTATAGCAAATGTTTGTTCAACATGCTTTTATTCAAAACAATCAGATAAACACAAAATGGCATTTACTAATCTGCTACTAAGTGCCCAGTACAATGCTAATTACTTCATATAAAATAGTAAATAGAGACATACTGTCTCTGATCTAATCAAGCTCTTAGTTCAGTGAGAAAGGGAGAGCCTATAGAAAATAAAACACAAATATACAAAGTAGCCAGTGATGGGGACCCAAGGTACAGAGAAAGAATACCACAGTGAGGGGCGCCTGGGTGGCTCAGTCGTTAAGCGTCTGCCTTTGGCTCAGGTCATGATGATGACCTGAGATGGAGCCCCGCATCAGGTTCCCCGCTCCGCGGGAAGCCTGCTTCTCCCTCTCCCACTCCCCCTGCTTGTGTTCCCTCTCTCGCTGTGTCTCTCTCTGTCAAATAAATAAATTAAATTAAAAAAAAAAAAAAAGAATACCACAGTGAAGTTGTGGCAGAGATGGCCTCTCTGAAGAAAAGACGTTTTTCACGAAATGGCTGGGTGAGAGAAAGCCCACCAATTTGTTGACTTCAACTGATACCTTGAGTAGAGATTTTCTGGTTTCACCTAAAAATTTAGTGGGCTAATCGCAAACAGCATGTAAGTAGGTATCTATTTGTTGGAAAATGGATATTGACATAAGTCTTAAGGTAAGAAACTGAAAGTCACATTTCAATAAAAATTATAACTCATTAAAATATATCAAAGATTGATATTTAGAAGGGAGTGCACATTTATTTTTTAATTTTTAAGTTTTGTCATTTATGATATGCATTCACTGGCATCCATGTCCTTAAAAGAGAACAAATTGTGTTCATTATGCAAAAGCAAAACAAAACCAAAGACAAACACATTAAACTCAGTCTGCCATGACTTTCCTTGAATATCCTCAGAAAAATTACTGTCTTCTATGACTTTATTTTCAAATAGTTCAAAATAAAAATCCTAGCCTTCCTTTGAAAAATAAGGTAACTAGATTTAATAAATTTAGGCAGGATTTTTAAAATGTCAGAACTTTGAATCCAGGGCAAATTTTTCACCAACTATATTTTTCTGATATTTTGGTTCACACAGGCAGATCCTGTGTACAAATTAGATCTAAGCAAAAATGTATACTCCAAAATGGCCTTTCTGCTGTTCAGTTATACCAGATTTTCTTTTGAAAAAAAGGTTGTTCTTTTTTCACTAGACACTTTCACTAAGTACCTTTAAATTCACGAAGTATATTCACAAAGTACATTTAAAATACACTTTGGGATTCAGTGAGTTTTGTGAGTTTTGCCCAATGTGCACAAGCTTAAACCTCACAAAAGCATACTAGCTTTTCCTGAAATAATAGTTTCTGAAGGTGCCTCTGATCACTAGGTCTCCTCTAGAATTTTCCATCATGAATACCCATGTGCAAGACTAGGTAGTCAGAGATAAGTCCCAAGAGTAATAGAAAATAGCCAAGGTTCATTTTATTTCTCCTAACTTCAACACAGATTACTAGTATTTGCAAATTTGGGTGCAATGTCACCAAAACAAACAAAAGGAGAAACACAAATCTTTTTTCCAGCAAGAGTTAATTTATAGCATATTTCCTTCAGAAGTACTTTTAACCAACCAAGACAGAGTATTTCATTTCATCCTCGTAGGTTATTAATTACTATAAAAATTAAAGATGTTTTATAATAACTTTGTAGGTAACATCACCTAGTGTCTCCTATGCTTATATTTGGTTATTGCCTTCTTCCTATTTAAATTCACTAATCGCCATAATTGAAATAATGAAATAAATGAAAGTCAATGAAACCTATGCAAGTTTCATAAACAATGATTACCTATAAAATCTTGATGTCTATTGGGACAATGACTACTTGAGAAAGGAATCTATAAAAGACAAAATGTTAGAATACTAAACTTACAGATCATTTACTAGGCTTTCATATTATAGATGAGAAAACCAAATTCTAAAAGAACCCAGATACCTGATTTACATTCCACAGGACTCATTTATATATATATTATATATATATAATATGTATAGCAATATATATATATATAATATATATAGCATGCTAGGCATATTAGCTGATCATTCGTTCTCCTAGGTCCACCTAGTCTAGATTTATTGTCAAAAAAAATCTCTAACTTAATCCAAAAAGCAGTATACCTCTCTACACGTCTTTATGTGAAACAAAACTAGCTAAAACCAGGCGAAAACTTTCTTAAAAGCAAACCAATTAATTCAATTGTATTCCTTATGTAACTGAATCCATTCCCTATAAAATCATCTGTAACAAGCAGTAATTTTCCACATTCCATATTTTTTAAAATGAAATACAGTTTAGGCAACTTTTTAACATATTATTGATGTTTAATTTTGTCAACATGAGAATTATGTAATTTGTTCCTTACCAAGCTATTAAAATACATTCCTCTAAATATTCTTTCTTTAACTCCTTGTCATATGTTAAACTTATATCTCATCATCAAATTCCTACCAAGGTGATAAATATGATTGTGTCGAAGATTTTCCCAACAAATAACAATTGACCTTGGAAGATGATGAACTGATATATCTCCATCGTAAAATGTCCAAACTAATGCAGTCAATTCATCCATATGGCCAGAGTGTTCTTTCGGTGATGGACACCCTCTGACAATTTAATGGTTCATTTGCTTAGCTGGTACTTCATTCAACTTTCCTGAAAAAAAATTATCTAGTGACTTTCAGAAGGTATATAAGAAAGACACTCAGACATATCTCTCATTTCCAACTACTGCTCTTTTTCATCTCTTTGCTCCTTTTAGGGTATAAAAGTTTTTTTTTTTTTTTTTTTTTTTTTTTTTTAATCATTATAGGGCGACTGGTTGGCTCAGTTGGTTAAGCGACTGCCTTCGGCTCAGGTCATGATCCTGGAGTCCCAGGATCGAGTCCCGCATCAGGCTCCCTGCTCAGCAGGGAGTCTGCTTCTCCCTCTGACCCTCCTCCCTCTCATGCTCTCTGTCTCATTGTCTCTCTTGCAAATAAATAAAATATTAAAAAAATAAAAATAAATAAAAAAATTAATTATAGTTATAAAAGGAAATAAAGACATTTTAAAGAAAAGTTTTTGAAAATATTAACTACTGGATTGAGACGATACCATGTTAAAATTTTTGCCTTGTCAAGCCATTCTTCCAAGTATGAGAGGAGATGTATAAAGAATGTAAGACACTATTGCTACCCTCAACTTTCTTTTAATTTAGAGAAACAAAGCCTCCACAAATAAAGAAAACAAAAAATATATACAAACATATTCACTTATTCTTCAGTAACTATTTATTTATTAACTTATTAAAGATTTTATTTATTTATTTGAGAGAGAGTGAGAAGAAGCGGGTTTGGGGAGGAGCAGAGGGAGAGGGAGGAGCAGGCTCCCCGCAGAGCAGGGAGCCCGATGCGGGACTTGATCCCAGGACCCTGGGATCCTGAACGGAGCTGAAGGCAGATACTTAACCTACTGAGCCACGCAGGAGCCCCTTCAGTAACTATTTATTGAACACTCACTCTGTGCCAGAAGCTATTTTAGGTAATAGGAATACAGCAGTGGACCTGGTTTCTGCTCACATAAAGATTATGCAAAGCAAATGAGCAAAGTAATGGAAGGGAATAGATAGTTGATGGATTTGCTAGTCTAAAATCGCACAATGATGAAAGACCTCAATGGTAATGAGACATCTGGTTAGAGATCTAGATACAGTAAGGGAACAAACTTGGTGAACATCTGCTGGAAAAGTTACCTGCAGGGGAAATGGCAATATAGAAAACTTAACACAGAACTGAAGTTGGCCTGTTCAAGACTGGAGAAGTCTTGGGCATAGAAAGTAAGAATAAGTGAGTGATAGCAGAAGACACCAGGAATCATATAAGGCTAGGAATTCAAAAAGTAGAAACAGACTTTGTTCAACAATAAGCAATTATTTATATGAGTTACGATTTATCTAGTTGATGGAGTGTGACATTGCTAAGCTTGAAAATTAGGAGGGACACATGGAAAATAAAATTACAAATCAAAATATTGTATGTTATCTTTGGATGTTGAGCTGTGAGTGATATCTATTGTCTTCTTTTTGTCTTCTAGCGATTTTTCATTTATCTAAAAAATTTTACATATAATTTTTTACAGTAAAATTATATATTGTAAAATGTATTTATACTAAAGTAACATTTAATTCCTGACATTGTATCAACAATTGACTTCTTAAAAGGGAGGGATTCCACAGGTAGTTCTTAATAACAGGTTTACCACATGAGATTTATCTGAAAGATAACTGTGGGTAAGTAAACTGGGGTATTAATAGAGCAGGACCAGCTCTGGCTGGATTTAGATCTAAAATCTCTCTGCTGACACTACTGTTTTCGTTGCATCATGGTTATTCTGTTTGAGACATGTAAAGGATTTGAAAGCGTAGTGAGAATTGTCTAATGAATAATGTAGACAATACACACTGAAAATGGAAGAATAAGTGATCACCATGAATTTAGACTAAATAACACTAGTTGTCTAGCTCTTCAAATCTGTGAAGGCTTTCAGAGAGTCAGGAGCACTTGTTTTAAAATAATATATAGACATACACTTAATCATCAAAAGAATGCCAGGGTAACCAAAATGCAAAAAACAACATAAACACAGAGGGTGAGAAAATGGAAAATATGGTCAGCCAGACTACTACTGATATATGTGAACTTCACAAAAATTGGTACAAATTCTACCCATGGTTTATATTTCACAAACATGTTTATTCAAATTCATGCTCTATATTTCTTCCATTTTTTAAATTTACACAATAATATAGTACTATAATCTTTAAGAGCTTTGGATACATAGTTTAAAATATTTGAAGAAGGGGCACCTGGGTGGCTCAGTCATTAAGCGTCTGTCTGCCTTAGGCTCAGGTTGTGGTCCCAGGGTCCTGGGATTGAGTTCTGTGTTGGGCTTCCTGCTCAGCAGGAAGCCTGCTTCTCCCTCTCCCACTCCCCCTGCTTGTGTTCCCTCTCTCACTGTCTCTCTCTGTCAAATAAATAAATATAAATAAAATATTTAAAGAATATTAAGGGAGATAAAATTTACCCATTTTAGAAAAATGTATAGTGCAAGTTTACTTTTTGTAAAGAAAGAAAGATCAATGTACTTCTCTTAGTTAATATATCAATAAAGTTACTCAACATGAATATTGTTTAGCTGCACAAAAATTTACCACTTATTTTTACTGAATTATTTACAGAATATTTATTATTTACAGAATATTTTTATATACTCTTTAAGCTCTTTTAAAAAATCTTGCTTCCTTCCTCTATTCTTATGTTTTATTTCTATTACATCATAGAATTATTAAACCCTTCAGATTTTCTCAACAAATTATTTTGATTAAATTAAATTCAGACTACTATTATTGTAGTTTTATCTTCCATTTTTTTTCCTGGTGTCTTCACCCCAAAGTTTAAAAGATAGCTCTAAGTAAGATTATAGCTCAATTTATATATTCACGTGAACTCAGAAAACATTTACAGAATGTAAGAAATCATTTTATAGTTTTCCAGGAAATAGAGAACAATACCTTTGTTATAAGAGATAAATCATACCAAAATAATGGAGCTAAGAGCCACCTTTCTATTTTTTTTTAATTTACTTCTGCATTTGTAGTATTAAGAAGTGCTTTGCTAAGAGGATCCCAGGGCAACAGGGACATGCTGCGCAAGGGTGACAATAAGCGGCAAGCAGTTCTTGTCCAATACCAGCAAGTCTCCGGCACTCAGCTGGGAAAACTTTATAGAGTGACCTGCAAGACAGCTGCCCTCCATGACTAGCTTCACATAGCTGCTGCCCATGCCTGCCCTCAGTCTCTCCTCACCAGACCTCATCAGACCTCTTCTACTGGGGACCCCAGCCAGACCCACCTTTCTGCTTCTTCCCATGATCTTCTTCTTCTTACTGTTTCATGTCAACCCTTCCTTCTCCTCTGAAACATAATTTTAGTTATAGTCCCTGAAGTGCCTCCTTTCTTCCCTATACTAGTTCCTTCAGGACACTGTGGCCCTAAACATAAAAATCCTCATCCACTGACCAATGTTATCCCTTTTATTTGTTTTCTAAATTTAGAGTTTAGACAAAAAAAAAAAATCTTATCTTGTCATAATCTAAATCAACACAAGTAGAAATAAGATTAGAATTACTGAGGAAGCAAAAGAATGAGAAGTGAAAACTAACAATTTTGACCAACAATGTCCTATTCTTTTAAATTCCTGTAGGGACTTTAAAAAATCAGCTTTACTGAGGTATAATTGACATATAAAATTGTAAGGTGGGGTACCTGGGTGGCTCAGCTGATTAAGTGTGTGACTCGGGCTCAGGTCCTGGGAGTGAGCCCCACCTTGGGCTCCCTGATCATCGGGGAGTCTCTTTTCCCTCTGCCCCCTCCCCCTGCTCATGCTCTCTTTCTCTCTCCCTCTCAAATAAATAAAATCTTTAAAAAAATTCTAAGATATTTAACATGTACATTGTAACGATGTGATATAGTTACACATTGTGAAAGGATTCTTGCTATCTAGTAAATTAAAATATCTGTCACCTCACATACTTATCTTTCTTTTGGTGGGTTGAGGGGAGGAGGACATTGAAGTTCTTCTTCCTTAGCAAATTTAAATTATACAATGCACTGTTATCAATTATAGTCACCATGTTTTATATTAGATCCTCAGACATTTTTCATCTTATAGCTGAAAGTTTGTATCCTTCTGATGCAGATTTGAAAAGCCTTTCTTAACACCAGATATACTGACTATGAGAAATTATAACATATTTGTAATCATGGGTTATACAGTGAGGAGGCTAATATTTCCAATTTCTACATCCAGATCTTGAAGTTTGGAGAAGTCAAGTATTTGTGAGGATTTCCTGACCTAACTTTGGTGTCAGATAGCGCCATGTCTGTGGACAAACCGTGAATGAGACTATTTAAGAGGAAATGTATGTTCAGAAAAATGCACAGATTTTTGATCAAACAATCAAACAAGAAATAATATTGACTGTTAAAACAGAGTATATGATGGATAATATGGTGAAAAGTGGAAATAAAATGTAAGTCACATATGGCAGTGAACTATAGAAGAAAAAAGCAGAGGTGTTCTGAATCGGATAAAGGGAATTACTATAATTCTGCTTTCAGATGAATGAAACTGAATATTGAGGATACATAAAAATACAAGGAAATATATTAAATAAACAGTCAAAAGAAAAAAAAAAAAAAAACATAAAGCTGAGCCAAATACTGAGTCTAGGAGTTGCAGAAATGTCAGTGGTAGATATTAGAGATGAAAAAAAGTCTATAAAGAAACATCTATTCTTCTTTGGTTAATGGCTAAAAGTCAGGTATAACATTGAAGAAGGTAAAAACTATTTTCCTCAGGGCTAGCAAAACCAAACATATGCATATGTGTTGCTGTCCATACACATAAACAAACACCTCACAGCAACATCAGACAGTATGTGAGCATTTGAGAACAACGTCTAAAATTGGCATGAAATCCTGGATACTAAAGTTTAGTTTTTCACAAAATTATATTTGATTGGTTACATAAATCTATCACTTATTTCATATAAAAGACATATCTGGTAATATAAATGTCAATCAGTTTCGATAACCGATTCTGATACAACATCCAGCACAGTAAAGATTTAATGGCAAAAACAAAAATCATGTAATATATTCTAGAATTGGGAATGATGTAACTCGGAGGAAAGTACTTTATAACAAAGAAACATATCAATGTAGTGTTTCGATTTAACATGATTTGACAAACCTGTTACAGAAAAGTACTGAAACTGACAGCTAAGTAAGTCTTCAAACAAAATCTGACAATATTCTTTGCCTGCTTTTCCTACATTATTTTAAATTATTCAGCTAAAGTGACTTAATCATTTAAATCATAAATGGAAGGTCTTTTATGTCTAATATAGCACAATATAAGAATTTAGTTCATTGGTGCCAGTTTACCTTACCATTATTTCAGTGTTTTCACTTTTTCAATATAGCGACTATATAAAAAATATAGATTTAAAAATCTCAATTTTTATAAAGGAAATCAAGTGAATGCAGTTATACGAACTATGCTTTTTATTTTCTGTATTTTGTTTGTAGATCTTTGTTGACCCTGGAGGTACTGCCCCTCCTAGTTAGCTCATTTCTAAAAATAGCAAACAACTCATAAGGAGTGTACCTTTCATATGCAAGCCAACCAAAGCCCACCAATAACCACCTGCTTTACTGGGCTCCTACATTCTGGGCCATTAGCCAACCAAGGCCAGGTACTAGACAAGTAAGGAAAGCCCATGCATCTCAAAGCCCACTGAAATTATTCAAACTAGCCAATCCCAAACCTGCTTATTCTGTCTCACCCGTCCTTTTTGTGGAAACAGTAAAAGATTTTCATATGTTCTCTTTCCCCCCCATGTCTCCCTTGCTCCCTCTACCTCCTGACAAACCCCGTGCTTCCAGCATGTGGTCATGCATGAGGTGCTGTGCCTTCCGTTTCTAGGGAACTGTGAGTAAAAATGTCTTCCTTTATGACTGTCATTTTCATTCATTTCCACATGCCCTACCATACTTGATTAAAACAGATCCCAGTTACCATTAAAACAGCAGCCTTTTCTATAAAATCTTAAAAAGAAAGGTCATTTGATAACAAATTTTTATTTTGTCATATAATGATACTAAAATTAAAATGACCTTTCTACTATTGACATAATTTTTGTTATAATTTAGATATTAAAGCTATGGTCACAAAAATAATTGTAAGGATTTTAAATTTTAATTGGACATTATTTTATTTAAAACATCAGATGCATAAGCTGCAAATTTATAGTTGCAAATGTAACTGTAAAAAGTCCTAATTTTATTAGACTACTTCATGCCTTGTGTGCAGTGAAGCACTTTTGCTACTTTAAATGTATGTCAAATGTTAATTGCATATAGTTCTTTGATGCTCTTTGAGTCTGCCCATGGAGATACAAACATTATGATTTTAAATTATATTATCACTGAGTATAATTGTTACACTCTTAGTAGCTGGAACAATAATGGCAAATATATTGCTTTTACTTTTTCTTTTCAATTGCATGGAAAAATATTTTCTTCTTTTTTTTTTCCTTTGGAAATTCAAGGAATTTTAATATACAATCACCTAGCCAAGTCATACAAAAAAGTAATGGGCAAACAAACATCTGTTAGTACCACTATTAACATTACTATCAGCACCAACAACATGGTCCCCATTCTCACTCTAACTTCTTTATTTTTTTAAATTTTATTTTATTATGTTATGTTAGTCATGATACATTACATCATTAGTTTTGATGTAGTGTTCCATGATTCATTGTTTGCGTATAACACCCAGTGCTCCATTCAATGTATGCCCTCCTTAATACCCATCACCGGGCTAACCCATCCCCCCACCACGCTCCCCTCTAAAACCCTCAGTTTGTTTCTCAGAGTCCATAGTCTCTCATGGTTCGTCTCCCCCTCCAATTCACCCCCCTCCTTTCCCCCTTCCCTTGGTCTTTTTTTTTTTTTTTTTTTAACATATAATGCATTATTTGTTTCAGAGGTACAGGTCTGTGATTCATCAGTCTTACACATTTCACAATGCTCACCATAGCACATACCCTCCCCAGTGTCGATCACCCAGCCACCCCATCCCTCCCACACCCACCATTCCAGCAACCCTCAGTTTGTTTCCTGAAATTAAGAATTCCTCATATCAGTGAGATCATATGATACTTGTCTTTCTCTCATTGACTTACTTGTTTGTTTTTTTTTTAAGATTTTATTTATTTATTTGACAGAGCGAGACACAGCGAAAGAAGGAACACAAGCAGGGGGAGTGGGAGAGGGAGAAGCAGGCTTCCCATGAGCAGGGAGCCCGATGTGGGGCTCGATTCCAGAACCCTGGGATCATGACCTGAGCCGAAGGCAGACGCTTAACGACTGAGCCACCCAGGCGCCCCTCTCATTGACTTATTTCGCTTAGCATAACACCCTCTAGTTCCATCCACATCATTGCAAATGGCAAGATTTCGTTTTTTTGATGGCCGCATAATATTCCATTGTATATCTATACCACATCTTCTTTATCCATTCATCTGTTGCTGGACATTTTGGCCCTTTCCACAGTTTGGCTATTGTGGACATTGCTTCTATAAATATTAGGGTGCATGTACCCCTTTGGATCACTACATTTGTATCTTTGGGGAAAATACCCCATAGTGCAATCACTGGGTTGTAGGGTAGCTCTATTTTCAACTTTTTGAAGAACCTCCATACTGTTTTCCAGAGTGGCTGCACCAGCTTGCATTCCCACCAACAGTGTAGGAGGGTTCCCCTTTCTCCCATCTTCGCCAACATCCGTCATTTCCTGACTTGTTAATTTTAGCTATTCTGACTGGTGTGAGGTGGTATCTCATTGAGGTTTTGATTTGGACTTCCCTGATGCCGAGTGATGTTGAGCACTTTTCCATGTGTCTGTTGGCCATTTAGATGTCTTCTTTGGAAAAATATCTGTTCATGTCTTCTGCCCATTTCTTGATTGGATCATTTGTTCTTTGGGTATTGAGTTTGATAAGTTCTTTATAGATTTTGGATACCAGCCCTTTTTCTGATATGTCATTTGCAAATATCTTCTCCATTCTGTCGGTTGTCTTTTGGTTTTGTTGACTGTTTCCTTTGCTGTGCAAAAGCTACATGGAAAAATATTTTCAATCATAGAGAATAGACGGTGTTGTGATGTTATGTTCATCACTCACAAGAAAAACTCACACCACTAATTTCAAGTCAAACTTGGCTGCAATGAAGGGAAGATGAATACTATATAAAGTTAGCATTTATTCTCTCATATCACTGCTTTACACTCCTTCCCTGATAATCCTAATTGCACTGCCCTAGATTCAAGGCAATCCATTTTCTCTAAATTCCATAGAGTACTGCTTTCTCCTCACTGCACTGAATAGTAATACTTTAATCAAACCAAGAAATTCCTACATAACCAGACACCTTATACTAGGATATAGGTCAGAGAAGAGGAAAATCAAGAAATAAGAAGTGCTAATAAATATCTACTGTTCATAAGGGGAGATTCTGCAAAGACAGAAAATCCATAGAGGTAAAGGAGAAAAATATGGTCATCTGCAGATTTCTCAACTTTAGAATTTCCTTAATCAGCAATTGCTAAAATATATGGGGATGAGCACAGCTTACCAGCTTTTTTCCTACTAAATACAAACATTTTAAACCTCACACAACTACTAAATGCTATTAACATCCTATCATTTATAAGTAGAGATTTCTTTTATAGTAAAAACATAGGAAAGACATAATACTAATACCTCTAATTATAGAACCTTACAGTCTTTATAGAGAAGTAGTAAACTCTTCAAGGATTGACCTTGTGGGCAGGGTGTGCAGGAGCTCAGCTCTAGTCACTCCTGCCTTCCTCCCCTTGCATATGAAACTGCTTGGCTTCCACTTCAATGGATTCCCTTGTTATGACTTACAAAAGTTCACCGGGATGGTATATTAGGGCTGCTATAGCAAAGTATCATAGACTGGGTGCCTTAATCAGCAGAAACTCATTGTCTCCCAGTCTGGAGACCTGAAGTCTCAGATCAAGGTTCAGCACAGTTTGTTCCTTTTGAAGGCCGTGACGGAAGGATCTGATCCAGACCTTTCCCCTTGGCTGGTACATGACTGTCTTGTCCCTGTATCTTCACATCATCTCTGCTCCTGTATGTGCCCAAAGTTCCTCTTATAAGCGCACAAGTCTATTGGATTAGGGCCCTCTTTAATGACCTCATTAATTTAATGACCTCTTTAAGGACGTTATCCTCAGTCACCATCTGAGGTAATGTGAGTTAGGACTTCAGCACATGAATTTGGAGGGACACAATTCAGCCTATAACAGAGGGCATTTCTGATTATTGAAAGCTGTGACCAAGAGATGGTCTTGCCGAAGGAGCAATGGCAGAGCCCTGAAGAATATTTTCACACTCCAGAATTCAGTGTGGGGTATGCAAGAGAGAAGGAACAGAACAGGTACTCTGCAAAGACACATCAGTGAAGGTAAGGACAAATGACCTGATTTACCTCCTAGCATTCTTTCTAGGCAAACACAACATTGTAAGCCTGAAATTCACCTCTTCCAAATAATTTTTCATTTCCTAAAATTCCTTCACTTTTTCATTCCTCTACCATTATGCAATCCTGTCTTAAATTTATTTGTCAAGGACACCTGGGTGGCTCAGATGGTTAAGCATCTGCCTTTGGCTCAGGTCATGATCCCAGACTCCTGGGATCGAGTCCCACATCAGGCTCCCTGCTCAGCGGGAAGCCTGCGTCTCCCTCTGCCTGCCTCTCTCTCTCTCTCTCTCTGTCTCTTATGAATAAATAAATAAAATCTTTAAAAAAATTTATTTGTCAAAACATCGCTCATTCTTTAAGTTCTGTCTCAATGCCTAACTCTTTCAGGATGTCCTCTGTATGGGAAGTGCAGGATAACTCGCTTATACAAGCACATCCTGAGTAGAGATCCCATCCTCCTGCTATATTCCCATCAAGCAGAATATGTAGAAGAACATGTTCAGCATTCAAGGTCAGGAGCTTGGGGATGGCCAACCCAGAGTGTCTCCTTTGTAACAAAGAGTGTTCTGTGGTAGGCTTTGATTTCCTTGGAGCCCTGGCCATGCAAGGAGGGAGAGGCTGCAGATAGTCGCCAGGCTAAATTGCTATGCTATAAAAGCTTGCTGCATGTAGATCCTAGCAGCAGATGCCTTGTCTAGTCTGCTGCTCCTGGACTCCCTGTATGTAAGTTCCCCCAACAGACGTGTGTCTCAATTGCTGTCTCTGGGTCATTTCTTCGGCTTTGCTAGCCCATCATCCACCCTTGGCTTAGAGTCAGGTGGGGTGTAGCTACCCAATGAGCAAGCCAGCCCAGAGGCCAGAGGAAAACCCGTAATGTTGGAAAGGGGAAAAGGGAAATCTGTGGGGGAATTCTTGAGTTGGCCATTGCTCTCTGTGGGGGAGGGAGGTGGCCCACATGTCAGGTATTTGTAGACTGCTCCATGAGTATGGGAACACCCTGAAAATGCTAACCGGTCTAAGGAAGGGAAGGAAGCCTATGGTAGCCACAGTGGGTTGTCCTCCACTATGGGCAGTCCATCTGACCACCAATGCCAGGATGGAGGCTGAGGCTCATGTCTGGAAGTTAACAGATTAGCTAAGATTAGAAAAGGGCATGAACGTGCCTGTAGGCTGATGGCCTCAGGACTGGTGGACAAGATAGGAGAACAAGACAATAAATTAGAGATTCTGGTGTGTTTTTTTTGCAAAGCTAGGAGGGCACAAACTGCCCCGGATTAAGATCTGGGCACTTGCAACAAAGCCCAATTAGGAATTGATGAGAAAACAGACAAATGCCCCAGGTTTTCTGACCCTTAATACAAAAGAAATTTTTAAATAGTAATTACCCCTAAAACTGGGATCATGACCTGAGCTGAAGGCAGACACATAACCAACTGAGCCACCCAGGCGTCCCTCTTGACAAGAAATTGTAAACAAAGGCATTTTATTTTTCTTTATCTACCCAGAGAAACAAAGTTTCTATGTTTTGTCCTTTCCAGGTTTATAAGAAACTCTCACCAGATCTTTAACTATGGGCATTTTTAAGTTTTCTGTTATTTACAGAGTCATTGTTTTACCCTGATGCTTTGGTAAAAATGTGTTCCTGCAAAACTACTTCATCTTCCAGGAAATTCATAGAAAAGACACTGACAAAGACAGGTTTCTGATAATGAAGACCAATTTGCCTTCATGTAGGAGGGACAATGATAAAACCTGCAAGTCTCCCCCAAGGCTACCTGCATGGTCCCACAGTATGTCAAGGGATGATGGCCTGAGACAATCCTTCTTCTCCTTCCCCACATCAGTGAGATGGGCACATGATGCTCATGATGTAATATTAAAATGTGAAGACTTGCCTGTGTTGCAAGACACCTTGCTGGCTTTGCTGGAGCATCACGAGGAAGAGGATGGGCAGTGGACCCACAGAAAATTCAGGGCCCTGGCTTATCAGTCAAGTACTCGGGTGTTATCTCCTTCAGTAAGACAAAAGTTGTCCCTGCAGCAGTTATTGATAAAATACAGGCATACCCATGTCTTAACACCTCAAAGTAGTTGCCAACTTTCCTAGGTCTCTTAGGGTACTCGTGTCCGTGTATCCCTTGCCTGGCTTTATTCGTAAAAAAAAAAAAAAAAAAAAAGAAAAAAGAAAGTCCAATGGGACTGGTCCTCAAAGGAATGTGAGGCATTTGGCCAAGCCAAGGTGGCCATTAAACAGATCCAAGCCTTAGGTGTTCTCGTACAGGGACAGCCATGCGAATCGGATGTAGCCAGTTTCCCAGAAAGGTCTGGACGGGGCCTATGGTAACAGCAAGGGCACAAACAAGTACCATTAGGCTTCTGGTCACAATTGTGGAAAGGATTTGAGACACAAGACAGCGTTTTAGGACAATAGCTGTGTGCTACTTATCAAACCTTCCAGAAAGTAGAAAACACCCCCAAAGGGATCCCAGCGACTGTTCACGCTCCGTATCCTATAGCAGGATGGCTAAAGGATACGTTCCAAAAGCTCAAATCACGCAGTGCCCAAACCTAAACTGCAGCCAAACGGCATGCCTACTTGCAACAACATCCTCTCTTGACTAAGAGGCCCGGTGGTGTGAAGTTACACTCCATTCTAGGCCCGGTGGTTACGTCCCCTCTAAAAGGTAACCATTCTCTGAGGCAGTAGACCATCACAGCTGCCATCCTTTGTGCAGGAAGGAGGCAGACAATTCCTGAGCATGCCTGGTACACTAATGGGTCAGCAAGGGGCAAGCCCTGCACCAGGATTGCCATTGCCATCCAACCCTCAACTGACACTATCTGGATAGACTCTCCATGGGCCGAACTGTGAACAGCATGGATGGCATTGCTCCAGGAGCCTGATCTCATTGTTCTATGTACAGAGAGCTGGGCAGCCTACAAAGGACTGGCCACGTGGCTTCTCTAACCGGAAGCACAGGACTGGATGGTAGCGGGGTGCCCACTCTAAGGCAACAACACATATAAGGCATGAACATCACTGTCTATCATACAGATGCACACAAAGCATGCACTCTGCCTGTGAGTCCACAGGCTGATGAGTCGGCCAGTGTCTGCCTCCTGGAGGATGTGCCAGTAGAAGACACTGCCACCTGGTGACACAAGAAGATGGGACATCGAGGGCAATGGACCTGGTAGGCTATTGCTAAAAACCGGTGCTTACGGCTGCATTACAAAGACATTGTAGTTGTCTGCCAACAATGCCCAAACGGTGCCCAGGAATGACCGTGACCTTTGCCAAGAGATACTAGAGAGATAGTAAGAAGGCAGCACCCTGTTCAGAGATGGCAGATGGATTACCTCAGTCCCTTGCTCTTCTCTGATGGCTGATGTTATGTGCTGAAACTTATTCAGGACCCTGCAAGTCTACCCCAGGAAGCGTGCTATGCAGAAGGCCACCACCTGTGGTCTGGGACAGGAGTGTGCCGTATACAGGCTCCCCACTGACCCTGACAGCAACCAAGACTCCCACTTTACAGGATGTGAAATGCAAGAGAAGGCCAAAGCTCAAGATATCTATTGGCATTTCCATCTACCATACAATTCCATTGCGGGTAGACTGATAGAACACACGAATGGATTGTTGAAACAAAACTTTGACAAGAAACCTGTTCATTGGCCTTTTAGACACACCACCTGTCAACAGCTATATGGATATTATATGAACATGTACATTCCAACTGGTCCAGTGCCCACTCTCTACTCATCCAAGGACCTGATGCCACCCTTGGAATACAAGGAGGCAGCAGACAAGAGGATGTTCTTTGCCACAGTTAGGGAAACAAGGTAAGTTTTTATTGTCCTTGCCACAAGATCTATCTATACGGGAACATACAATTAAATGGCCCTGGAAATGGCAGACAAGTCCACGATGGTTTGGGTTTTCAGCCCCATCGAGAATAAGGATAAAAGAGAACCTAACCATCACTCCATTTTTCCACCCCACTCCACCGAAGAAAATGAAGGTACATAACCTAGGCCTCTCATTAAAAAAAGGACACTATCATGATCACCTTATTGAGTATTGTTATACCTCTATTATCCTTTCAGGTTTGCCCACCTCGTAACAGAAAGGAGGGCAAACAATTTGGAGCTATAAACCTAGAGATAAGCCACCGATGGGGTGGTGTTAGCCCAGAACATCACCACCTGAATACTATTAGACAATCATGACTTGCCTTTTCTGGTGCCTATTAAACATCTTACTTTTTGACCTTAGATTCTCCATGGGAAACCTGTTTGCTGATTGGGCCCTGACTGCACTTCTATACAGAATAAGTCCAACTGTTGGGTATGTAGTGAACTCCCCCTAGTGATGACTACAGGCTTTCCCCAGAGAAATGTTTTTTTTTTTTTTTTTTTTTTTTTTTTTTTTTTTTTTTTTTTG
>NC_058409.1:133117914-133177421 GCF_002201575.2 Neomonachus schauinslandi | reverse complement strand
ATTTTTTTTTTTTTTTTTTTTTTTTTTTTTTTTTTTATAGTTTCTTAGCTATCTGTGCTGTATTATTTGGATGCTGCAGCTCGTATTGTTTTTGTGGGATTTGGTTGCAATGCACCTTGGCATACCTGGCCCCAGGGACATTGTGGAAGAGGGACACGTAAGGAATATATGGGTCATCCAAGGTATGGGGGGTGGGCTGGCTGGATAGCTAGCTTGCAAAAGCATACCCAGAATGTTCCTGAAGATCACTATCTTGAGAATATAGAGATCCCATCCTCCCTCTATATTCCCATCAAGCAGAATAGCTAGAAGAACATGTTATTCAGCATTCAAGGTCAGGGGCTCCCTGGGTGGCAAACCCAAAGTGTCTCCTTTGTAACAAAGAGAGTTCTGATGGCAGGCCTTGATCTCTTTGGAATGTGGGCCATGCAAGGAGGGAGAGGCTGCAAATAGTCCCTAGGCTAAGCTGCTATGCTATAAAAGCTTGCTGCATGTAGATCCCAGCAGCAGATACTTTGTCCAGTCTGCTGCTCCTGGACTCCCCATACCTAAGTTCCCCCAACAGACGTGTGTCTCAATTGCTGCCTCTGGATCATTTCTTCGGCCTTGCTGGACCATCACCCACCCCTGGCTTAGAGTCTGTTAGGGTGCAGCTGCACATCATCAGTCCCCTATCCCTGTACTATAAATAAACTCTTCCTCCTCTGCTGTCCTCAGAAGTTAACAATTTTGTGTTTTGTCATGTTGCCATTCCCTTATATAATACAGTCTTAAAACCACTGATCATACAGAAAAGACCCAAGCTCCTTACCACACCAACAAGATCTGCAATATTTGCTCCTGACAATCTCTTAGACTTCATCCTCTTTTTTTTTTAAAGATTTTATCTATTTATTTGAGAGAGAGAATGAGAGAGAGCACATGAGAGGGGGGAGGGTCAGAGGGAGAAGCAGACTCCCCGCCGAGCAGGGAGCCCGATGCGGGACTCGATCCCGGGACTCCAGGATCATGACCCGAGCCGAAGGCAGTCGCCCAACCAACTGAGCCACCCAGGCGCCCCATCCTCTTATTCACATACATTGTTCACCCACTCCAGCTATTCTGGTGCTCTCTTCTGCCCTTCCATTATGCCAAACTTGTTCCTCCTGGTTCCTTTCCCCTAGCTCTTGTTTGTGCCTGGTAAACTCTCCCTACATGTGATCACATCACAAGTTCCTCCTTGGCGTAAATGATTTCACCTCAGAGACAGTTTTTCTGACCACCGATTAGAAGTGAACTCCCAGACACAACCTGTTATATCAATGTGCTTGACTTCATTACTTTATTAATCTCTAATCATTTATTATAAATTTATAACTCATTTGTTGATTTTTTTGTCATTCTGAATCACAATATAAACTCTAAGGTAGCAGAAATATATCAGGTTCATTCAACTCTATCCCAAGGCAACCAAATTGGTGCTTAGACTGCATTGCTAAAAACTGTTAAATGAATGAATGAATCAATGGATGGATGCATATGATAAATTTCATTCACGTACACATGAATATTTGCCAGGCACTACACTTGGCACTGAGAACAGGTTTAAAGTTTAGGGAGAACACATTATTTTCAAGATGTCATTATTACTGAAACTAGAATAAAATTTCTTTTTTTTTTATTTTTATTTTATTTTTTTTTAAAGATTTTATTTATTTATTTGACAGAGAGAGAGATAGCGAGAGCAGGAACACAAGCAGGGGGAGTGGGAGAGGGAGAAGCAGGCTTCCCGCCGAGCAGGGAGCCCGATGTGGGACTCGATCCCAGGACCCCGGGATCATGACCTGAGCCGAAGGCAGACGCTCAACAACTGAGCCACCCAGGTGCCCTAGAATAAAATTTCTAAATAATGTAGAGAAGATTCAATTTCTCACTTCATCTAAATTATTTCTACGTAATTTTAATTTGGTCCTCCAAGTATATATGTGTTTCCTCCAATGTATTCTCTCTCTCTTTTTTTTATTTTTTAAAGATTTATTTATTTATTTGACAGAGAGAAAGCACAAGCAGGGGGAGCAGGAGAGAGAGAAGCAGGCTTCCTGCAGAGCAGGGAGTCTGATATGGGGCTCGATCCCAGGACCCTGGGATCATGACCTGAGTAGAAGGCAGACGCTTAAGCAACTGAGCCACCCAGGCGCCCCTCCAATGTATTCTCTTGTAGAGAGGTATCACTTTCTCCATCGCTAGCCCAGCTAGCCATATGATCCAAAACAAAAAATGTAAATATTTGATCATTTAAGCAAGTTTAGAACCAAGCTGTAATCTCTGCATCCCCTAGGATAGAAACGTAACTATCTGAGCGTCCATTTCTTTGTTTCAATGGTAGTGTATACAACAGTCACTAACCACATGCATGTGGCTACCTGAACATGTGGAATGTGGCTAGTGAGACAGGAACTAAATTTATAATTTCATTTAATGTTAATTTAAATTTAAAGCTTGGAGCAGTATAAATGTTTCCTTCAAGAAGTCTGAAACTTATTTTGTCAATTATATTTACTTCCAAATTAAAAAAAAAAAACATTGTATTCACGTTATGTAATGTTCAAACATACCATCATCTGTGGCAAAAGGCCTCCAATTAAGTCCTGGTATTGTGTGTATTGTGGGATTGTGTGTGCCTTGACCAGGAGGGCTTTGAAAGTCTTAATAGCAAGTTCCCCTCCCCATCGTGTGCCTGCAAATAAGGTCTTCTAGCCAAACAACTGTCCCAATCACAGGAACCAGGCAAGCAAATGTCACTTCCCAATAGCCAACAGGATCAGTCACTAAAGTCAATCACATCCTCCTGCAGGAACAGATCATCTAATCCCTTTGTTATTACCAAGCCTGCCTCCCACAGCCCTTGCTTGTTTACTCTTTCCAAGTACAACCCCCGAGTGGCCCCGTATGGCACAGTGTCCTTCTCCCCCATGCTGTGAGTACACATGCCTAATAAACTGCCGTTGATGGCATCTGCCCCAGGTCAGGCGTCCTGTGTTCAGCGACGGCTGTAACCCTGGGGCAGAATCCCCCTCTGCCAAGGTAAAAAGAAGGCAATCAAAACACAGTAACATTTTGATCTATTTATACTTGTATAAATATTCTTTCTTTATGAGCAATAGTTTATATATGTTCAGAGTATACATTCAAAATTTACAAGTAATATTTTATCACTATCCAATGGCCAATTATCAATAACCAATGTTTCCTGTTATTTTCATAACTGGTATTTATTTGCATATCGTTTGAATAATAAAAAAATTACCAATATTCACTCATTTTTGCCCTACAAAAATAGCAATTTTGAATGGTTCAGATTAATATTTGAAAAATATCTTTTAACACTAAATATCAGTCTATAAAGTGTACTGGTTCACTGAGCAACTGTTAAGCAACATCCTTCTAGTGTTGCTGTGAGTCTGGCAGATGCTACAAAGTAAAATTCGCTTTCCACATTTTGTCAAGCTAGAACTTCACACGATTTATTTTCTGCCAATGAGATATGTTCTGAGATATTTGGATTCAGCTGTGAACAAAGTTAAGCAGGAAAAGAGGGGATGATGATATCAAATCACCCCGTTTACTGGTGTAGATGTGACAGGAGGGCGTGGTTCTAAGCCATCCCTTCCGGTTGGAGCTTCCTGATACCTGGGTTGTAGTGAAGGTCATGTGCTCTTGCAGCTAGCTGTGCTGTGGGGATTTTTGACCCACAGATTTTGATTAAGATGGAATGATTCCAGAGCTGTCAGTCCCTTTTTCCCCCATGCTCCTTCCTGTCCCAAGGGAGAAAATCCTTTGGCTGGCCATTCCTTTGATGGTGTTCTGAGTCTCATTCCAGAAGTCCAGATAGTACCGGCCCCTCCCACCCTACCTAACATATTTCAAACATGCACTTCTTTATAAAAATCAACTTTCTGCCTAACGTAGAGATTTCTGTTATCTCTCTCTTTTTTTTTTTTTTTAAGATTTTTTATTTATTTGACAGAAAGAGATAGCAAGAGCAGGGAACACAAGCAAGGGGAGGGGGAGAGGGAGAAGCAGGCTTCCCGCTGAGAGCCTGATGTAGGGCTAGGTCCCAGGACCCTGGGATCATGACCTGAGCCAAAGGCAGATGCTTAAAGACTGAGCCACCAGGTGCCCCAAGATTTCGGTTATCTCTTAATGAACCCCAGATTTATACTGGTGTACTGGAGTGAATCAGCCAGCATGATAATGTATCCCTTGATAACACAGTTCTGCATATAAGGTGACTGAAGTTTACTCCTATCTTCCATCATCTCATTGCTTTGCAGTGATGCAATGACTAATTTTATATGATCGAATTTTGAACCCCTCTTAAAGTACTATGGTGTATTTAATATACTTTTGAAACTAACCTAATTCTTCTACGTCCTTAAGTCACTGATAATCATTCCTCTAAACCCAAATTATAAGCCAAACATAGAATGCAATATAACTGTTGCTCATGATTTAGGCTCACCTCCTCTAATTCAGATTCTTTTTTTTTTAACCTTCATCTTCCCCAAATGAGTATCCATTAGGTGATCTGAAAGTTGGGTAACATTTTGCAAGGTCATTATGGATGGAAGGGGATAAAGGTGTTGCTTTAAAGATGGGAAAGTGGGGCGCCTGGGTGGCTCAGATGGTTAAGCGTCTGCCTTCGGCTCAGGTCATGATCCCGGGGTCCTGGGATCGAGCCCCGCGTCAGGCTCCCTGCTCAGTGGGGAGCCTGCTTCTCCCTCTGCCTCTGCCTGCTGCTCCCCCTGCTTGTGCTCTCTGTCTCTCTGTCAAATAAATAAATAAAATCTTTAAAAAAAATAAAAAAAATAAAGATGGGAAAGTATATGGACACCCTGAGGTGGCGGGGGTGGGGGAGACCAAGGAACTGGAAGAAGGCCAGTGTAATAGGAACATACTAGATTGAGAATAGATCATTGAAAGGCATGGAGCCAGGGCATGAGATGAGGTCAGGGGACCATGAAACCTGCAGTTTAATATCAGATGCAGACAAATAAACCGCCTATAATCCAATGTGATGGGATGGCCAAACTAATGAACCTGCCACAGATTCTGGAGCCAAGAGAGACACAAAGAACAGAGTGACAGCCGAATTATGAGCAGTGAGATGGCTCAGGGAGGGAAGGCATGTGCAGGTGGGCAGCAGGGGAGGGGAGTTCTGGGCAGAGTGTGAGCATGTTAAAACTCTGTAAGAGAGTAGGGCTATAGCTGAGAAACTGGAAGTTTTGTAGTGTGTATGTGTTAGCACAGAGTACAAGGGTGAAGAGTGGCCCTAAATAACGCTGCAAAACAAAAATGGGACCATGAAAAGCTTTGTAAGATGTATAAGGTCAGGATAAATTTATCACTAGAGTTACCTATTACAAGGAGCACTCTGTGAGAAGGCTGAGGAATTCGATTTTAGATACAATTACACCCCAGAGACATTTATGCCAAGTTTCAATATTCCTTAGCTTTAAGAAGACCCATCTAGTTATGAAATGAAATGCAATGATAATTAAACCACCAGAAGACTACAACACAGCATCGCACACTATGCAAGGAATATCAGTTGCAAAAAGGAAACTCCCTTTTGCACAATTGAAGATGCAGTTATCCTATATTTCACCCCTTTTGTCAGCCCCATAGGATACACAGGACATATGCTTTCTATCTAGTTTCAAACATGTGTTTAGATGACAGGCATCCCCTAGGGGCAAGGGGAAGAATTGATTTCAAATAACATAGAAAGATGGAATAAATATCATGCTTAAAGAAATTAATTTCTCCATCTGTCTCATCATATGCAGCAAAAACTTTAAAGGAGCCTACCACTCTTGATGTAAATATTCCTTAAAAATGTTTATTGAAAATCTTTGAACACTGACTGTGGTAACAGGCTATTCATGTGTGGAAAGAATTATTAAGCTAGAAAAGGAGGATGTATTTTTGCAATATTAATTCAACTAACAGGGTTATGGGACTATATGTGTTACGTGCAAACCATTTATTATTTCCAAGGACCTTGTGTCTGTCCACAGTTTAAGTAGCAGCTTCCATCTGGCTATGGAGAATATATGAAAAGTCATTGAATGGGTAGAGCTAAACACACTAAGGGAAAAAGAGTCTTTACTCAGGACTCTTGGGCACTCAAAAAGGCAACAAGGTGGCCACACTCAAAATCTGCAACCTCAGAAGAATTGTGAGATTGAAGCAGCATGGTTAACAAAGGAAGGACCTGGATGAACTGAGAAGAAGAGAGGACATGTTTATTAGCCAAAAGTATCAACCATAGGTAACAAGTCTATTCACGGAAGCAACTGGACTGAACGTAACTCAGCAGATGTCAGTTCTACCACAATCCAGGATCATCACTCTTCCAAGAAGCCCTCTTGCTCCCAACTCCACAAGATCTCATGGGCCCCTTTTATCTTAAAGGGAAGCCCAGGGAGGGATATGAAAGACTGAATGAACAATACCCCAAAGAGACTGATAGGTATTTTCACACACTGCTTAAGTTTTGGGACCTCATGAAATTTTAAACTGAGGGAAAGTCTGCTTACAAGAAATGTCATATCAGTTCTGAAAACAGACATAACACTGTCATTACATATTTAAGTCTTATTGCAAATATAATGGGTGAAACTGCATTCCATGCAGTTATGAAAAGAATGCTTAGGAAACATGCCTTCTTACCATTTGGGGGCACTGGCTAACACTATTCATAAATAATGCATACTCTTATAATAATATATAACATTAATAAATGACCATTGTTTAAGCATAGATAGATGAAGTTAAAAGACACACTTTTGATAATATAGGTAATCAGATGCAGGTACAAGGGCTTTTCAAACAGAATTACTGTATATCCTATTAATGGAACTATCTTATGAGAAGCCTCAAAGTAAACTGATTACCTCATCTTTGGATATCACAAAGATATAGTTCTTGGAAAATCAGAGTAAGGTAAGAACGTAGGAAAGATTATATTTGTATCTGTCATAAATCTGATGGAACCATCTGGCTGGTTTATAAAAAGGATACAGCATGACTTCTAACCCTATAAAAAATCTCAATATTTAGCTATGGTGCTTAGGTGGGAAGATATCTGAAATACTAATTTCTAATTTCCACTGTTATGCTCTGGCTCTTATAGAGACTTTAGAGTACCCAAGTAATTAAGTTGGGATCCAACCATTTTTGGCAGTTCTAGAACTCTAGCAGTGTTTCATTTTCTGTGGTCAGAAAACCTCCATCACCATTTCTTAATCATATCCCTTGTATCTTTATATGCAGCCCATTGGGCAACACTGAATTTCATTGACGCTTACTACTTCTTTGAGTTTCTTTATGGCTTTTTATTTTATTCCAAAACCACTCTCAGGACTTCTGCAACTTCTCCTGATCCTATAGCCTTAGTAAACTTTCAATGGTGTGGCCTTCTCACTTTCTTGTAAGAGCCCCTTAGCGGGCACCACTCTTATACAACCTATTATAGCCAACCATGCGCTAAAATAATTGGGGGACATGCAGATTATTTAGGTGTAATAGCAGTTTGTCTTTAAACCATTTGGGATTTCTATGCTATTTTAAAGCAAATAAAGACATGTTTGTGGTTCATGGTTCAAAAGTCATAAAAAACATTTGTCATACACACATCAAATTACCAAAGTAAGATTATAACCAAGTGACACAGTTCAAAATAAATCTACATTATGTTTCATCACTTTTCCCAGAGCATGTAAACTCAGAGTCAAAAAACAAATTTTTAAGTCATCAAAATAGAATGAAATGCATAATTTAACCATATGATTAACAAAGTAGTGTCTACTCCACTGGGCCCTGTTGGGTCACCTAGATAGCTTAAGGTGCTGGTAGATAAAGATCTTAAATGTGGCACCAAATTGTAGATGTTACAAGGATAGACTTCTTGCTAGATTGTCTAGATTGGAATCCAGCATAGCCATTTACTAGTAGTATGAACTTGGCCAAGTTATTTACCTTCTCCAAGCTTCATTTCCTTTATCTATAATATAGGATAAAATAAATCAAAGAATAGTGTCATCCCAGAGGACTGTTATAAGGATTATGTGAGTTAGTATTTCTATATACCATTTGTAAATGCTTAGAACAGTGTCTGGCCTGTGGTTTTTAATAAATAGATTCTGCCTTTCTTTGTTTTGTCCTGGGATTTGGAGGGAGTGGAATACTCTCCTTCTTCTGTATTTCTTTGATGCCAGAAATCCATGGGTCTTTTCCATTTCAAGCCAGCTAATTTCCATTGCAAAAGTTTAAAGGATTTATACTCAGTTTCTGTGGGCTTTTTTTTCCCCCATAATTTTCAATATATCCTTAGTGATTGTTTTCCTAAACTTTGTTTCCCTTGTATTTCTGAAGTTAGTTCTTGCGTTGTTCTACTAATTACTTCATCAATCATTTAGTGAAATGTCTTAAGATGAACAACTATCTCTGACATATGTGCATCATCTGCCTGTGTGTGTGTAACTTCATGGCTTGCTCTGTGAAAAGACCTGAAGGAGTTCAAGTCTTTTCAAATGTTATTTTATTGGGAAGACCTTCTCTAAATATGTGTTTAAAATCGGCAAAATACTATGTCTCCTTTCCTCTGTAACACAGAAACTTCCTATCCCTCATCCTGGCTTATTTTCTGCATAACATTTATGAATTTTATAAACAGATTTATCTATAATTTTAATATAAACTAAAAATTATATAATTTAATTACTTGTTTTTTTCCTTCTCTTTACTAGAATGTAAGCACCAACGTGGTTACTAATTTTTAAAGTGAATTAGTTTTTGTCTTATGTCACCCATTTTACTGAGGCCTTAGAAATATAAAATGACCTGTACCTCTGAAATAAATAATACATTTTATGTTAAAAAAAAATTAGAAGAAGAAGAAGAAGATAGCATGAAGGGAAAAATGAAGGGTAGGAAATCGGAGGGGGAGACAAACCATGAGAGACTATGGACTCTAAGAAACAAACTATGGGTTCTAGAGAGGAGGGGGGTGGGGGGATGGATTAGCCTGGTGATGGGTATTAAAGAGGGCATGTACTGAATGGAGCACTGGGTGTTATATGCAAACAATGAATCATGGAACACTACATCAAAAACTAATGATGTATGGTGATTAACATAACATAATTAAAAAAAAAAAACCAACATTTTAAAATGCTACTGAGATCTATTTAACATATACTATCATTTCTCTCCAATCTATTTTCCCCATTTAATAATTATTTAAGAAAATAATCCAGATATGTAGACACAGGGGCAAATATTTGCTTTCTGGTAGCCTTTTATTTTTTTTTTTTTTAAGCAGATTCTGGGACCCACGATTTTGTGGTTAAATAGCAGGTAGTATTATGAAGTCAAAAATGATTTGGTCTATTTTTAGTCCAACAATATACAATAAGTATCCACCATATATTTTGTATCAGTGTTAGTTTATGTGGGCGAGAAGCCTCACTGAGTCCCAAAGTTCTGTACCCTCCTTCTCACGAACTGTTAATGAAATAGACGGGGCAGTGTTGTTACAAAACAGATAAAGGAACAACCAAGCAATGGTACAGGATACAACAAAGCTGTTTTGACTCAAAAATCATCATACAAGCTTGTATCAAAGCATATGGTACTGAATCACCATTCCAGAGGAAGGAAAAGTGGTAGCTAAGAAGATATTTGAACTAAATTGGAGTAGTGTCATAGTGCCTGCCAAATGGAAAGAAAGGTTTGTCCCAAGCACGGGGTGTAGAATATGGTACACTCAGTGCAGAAGCAGCCCAAATTAAAATGTCTGCTATGTTATTCTGATTGTTTTCAAAGAAGGGCAGTTGAGACTTTCTAAAATGTCAGATGAAATCATATTCAAATATAAACACAAAATACGTTTCAATGCCAAACATAAATATATATTTTTAATTATCCGCCACTCTGGATTAGTCACACCATAGCTCCCCTTAACTGAAATAGATAATTAAGTATCGGATACATTAAAAAAATCATTGCCAAGGGATATTTGATATTAAACCAGGGAATCAGAAACTGGAATAATCTATTTGTGTCTCCTTAATAAGCTCATAATTATCCTTGAATAAGTGATTTTGTTATTCTGTGCTCTTTCCTTGTGCTTTCATAAAATGGCCAAGTTTAGCTGTATCATGAACTGATTTAGACAATGCTGAAAAAATTAACAAATTGGTATTTTTCAAAAGCTTTAAAATTTTATTAAAGTGTTTAGCCTCAACAAAAAAAATGAAACTTCTCACTGTGTACGATTCACTCATCTGCATCCAAAGACCTTTAATTAGAGTAATTTCTCAAATATAAACAATTAGTAACAGGCCATTTGTTTACTAAATGTTACAGGAGAGACCCAGCTGTCTGTATCTCCTTCATTTGACTATTGTGAAGTTAGAATTTTCTCATGACATTTCACTATTTAAAAATGTTTAGCTAAATAATGAAGTCTTTTCAGATTGGATTAGATTAGATATTTTTTCAGATTAGGTATTTTAAGGTTACTTTCCATCTGCCATCCAAGAAGAAACATGTTTCAATCTAAGAAAATGATTAACATTTCTACATAAGGTGACTCCATTTCTCATATGCCCTAGAAATATATCTTATCACTTATTTTGACATGGAAGGAGGCTTCTTAAAATCAACTGCAGGGCAGTGCTAATTGAGAGAAGCCTTAAAAACTCTGACATCATTTATCCCTGCACAAAGATTCCATGCTCTGTACGTTCTCATCCTTGGCTTTCCAATATTGCCTTTATGAGGTTAAGAAGATGAATGCTCATTGCTTTTAATCCTTACTATGATTTATGAGCCTCTTGGTATCCCTTCCCTGGAGCAGCTACCACTGTGTGGTTGTTCTGGCTGTTGCCTCAGTTACACAGACATCTGCAAAGTAAATTATGGATTGTCGTCCCATAGACCAGAACGAAGCACTCTCTTCATCTCTCCTGCAGGATTTTTTTTTTTTTTTTTTACTAGAACAAAGACCACGTACAGTTTTACTTGCTTACGTCCTAAAGAAATGTTAAGCGAACCTGAATGATAGCACAATGACCTGGATTATGATCTGTCACATAACATCAATGCAGCATGACATATAAACAGGATTATTTTAAAGCTAGGAAAAAAAAAAAAAAACACTTTCCATTTATTTATCTTTCTTCTTTCTTTAAGAACACCATCTTTAGGTTCCCAGAAGAAAGATGACCTTTAAAATTAACTAAGAAATGTGCCATGCAATAAAGACACATATTAAGTGTCCTTTCAGTCTCTTGTGTGCAAGATTTTAAGAGCATCTTGTGGCCTATGGTTCTTTGAACGAAATACTGACAAAGGAATAAAAAAAACTACATAAAGAAAAATTCATGGAAGATCGAAGTACCTCTTTTAGATTTTTTCTTCTACTGTTATCGCTTATAATAAACTTGTTTTAATAATCCTGGGAACCTGCAGCGATCGAGTAATTGGAACAATTCTTTCTTCTGTATAAGAAGTCTAGCAGAGTCTAAGAAGAAATAGTCAACTCCCTCTGTATTTTCCTTTCTTTTCTCTGCTTATTATTTTGTGCAGATGATGACTCATAATTCCCAATGACAAGTCCATTGTGAAATCCTAACAGGCATGTCTCAAATGACTATCCTTTGACAGTTACCTAAAATTAGAAATATCCCAGCATTTATCTTTTTTTTTTTTTTTCAAATGTGCTAATTGCAGTGCAAACAATAACCCATCAGGGGAAAACCTCACTAACATAATTTACAAAATGATTTGTAGTAATACCTTACAAACTACTTTTCTTTTTTTAAACAGATGGCTCTGCAATTCATTTTTTGAACCCTATTGTAAACTCAGCAAGATGTTGTGAGTACTAAAACCAGAAATGCTCAAATCCACCCCTGGCTGAGCAGATCTGTTGCTCCCTTTGTGTTTCCATCAGTTTCCTTTTCACCTCATCACTGCTGAGAGGCATGGTTCCCTGAGTGTCAGGACCTGATATTCATACCAATGCCCTAAAGACTTTTTTTTTTTTAAAGACAGATCTTATATTTGTTTACCTCTGTGTCAGTCTCTGTATTCATTTCCAAAACCTTCCTTTTGTGACCACACTTTGCTTCCTTGGCCTCATGAAATGAAGTATTAAAGGAATCCTGAAGAATGTGATTTAGTTAAAACCTTAAACTAAATATATCTCTAAATAAACAAATGCCTTTTGCATAGTGATTACATACAAGTAATTGGCTAAGAAATTATAGGATCTAGACACAAATAAGATGAAACTGGTACTTCCTAAAGATTGGGCAAATATACATATATGTATAATCCCCCAATATATTGCCAGGAATTATTTTCTTAAACACACACATACACACACACATGCACATACACACACCCTGATCGGTTTATTTCTCCACATTAAAAAAATAAATAGCAACAACAAACATAGCTCCATATGTTCTAAAACATAAATCCCACAGCCCAGGTATGTTTTCAAATTTCATTCAAGGTTCTTCATCTACTGGACCCACTCTTCTAGATTTATCTACCAACTGTCCTCATACCTGATATTCACTGAATTTCCTAACTGTCCAAAATTCACCACACATGAATTATTACATACCTTCATGCCTTATATACATCTATCCCCTTTTCTTTACATATTTGTAGTCACTTATCTTTAAAGTCCAATTCAAATACATCGTTTCTATATTTTCCCTCCTCTTTCCACCATAACATACAGAACAAATCCTATCCCAACTTCTCTGCAACCATATCATTTTTCATATTGGAACATAAAAGTATTCTATAAATAATCCAAGAGTGCTGTCTGACTGTAGGAAAAAAAAGAATGATTTCTTTCATCTTGTTTTTCATTTTCAGATGATTTATAATAAGTTATTCTAATTACTTGTTAGGCAATCATGAATGTAAGTGACAAATAACAGGACAAACACTAAATTTTGTGGAATTTTGGAGGAGAAATTGATTGCTCTTTCTTTGAATGTTCAAAAAAGAATTTATGAAAGAAGATGGTAGGATTTTTAAACCGGCCCCAAGGGCATTACTCTATTCAAAATTGAATTAATGAAAGACAAATATTTTCATACTAAGTTTGGCTTGAAACCTATACCTTCAATATTCTTGGATATCACTTTCTTCATCCACTCTCCTGGATATCATACCATAGAGATTGCTTTCAGGTCTATTTTCTTACTTGAAGTTTATGAAAACCCTTACATTAAAAGGAGAACAATTTCAAGCAATTCTCTACAAATGTCTTCTGCATTCATTTGAATTATTTCCTCATTGAAAAAAGTGAACATTCTCACTACTTTAAGTTTATCCTTTCTCAAGTTACTATGTTTAAACTATTCTTATATAAAATGATGATCAAATTTCTATATAGTCCTTTTAACTTTGATTATAGCACAGAAAGAACCAAAGGACATTTGAGAAGAGTGTGCTTCCTTTTTATTTGGATCCTTGGATGTTTTAATGCTTCATTAAGCTTTAAAGGAAAAGATGTAAAATCATGCATTAATAATTAGTATGGTGTAGTATTAATTTTTGATTACTCATACTTTGTATCGTAGATAATATTTAGGTTGCTGAAATCATGGTTTTGTAAAAAGGACAAGTTGCTGGTTACAGGAATTCATTCTGAAGTATGAAGCTCTCTCACGTATTAATCTGAGTATAAGATCTGGAATGAAACCCCTAATCCAAAATCATCCGAGATCAGAAATTTTTTATTAAAAGTATCCAAATTTTCTATAAAAATGTGACGATTTTACAAGGTAAAAGTAAAATTTTTCCGTATGGAAATTCTGCATATTGATGATAACAAATTGAAAGATAAAATAGATGACAAAAGAATTAGTATTTGATATCAAATGGTTAATTTCATTTCAAACTTTTAATCGTGAAAAATTATATCTAAAATTTGTATAGATTTTACTCAAATCTGATACTTGAAATTAATTATGTTATAAAACTAGATTAAATTGTAATATTTTTTGAGTAAATGTATCTCATCAAAGAAAAGCTAAAAACAAAAAGAAATGGTTTAGTTTCTCATTTATTAAATATGAGTATGCAGAGAATTGAATAAATATCACAGCAAGATCCATAAAGCCACTTTAGTTTAATTACATTTGCCTTATCTCTTTAACTTTTTCTTTCTGAGCTATTATATCAATGGTTAATCTTAATTGATCACTGATTGAGAACTGAGAATATGAAGCTTGTTTTGACTAGAGCCTAAGAACAGATGCTACAATTACCAAGCAGGGAGTGTCAAGGCAGTGCTTTAATTATTGTCTCCAGAAGGTTAACTATAAGGGTCTAAATCTCAGAGTTCAGATTCTGCCATCAGCGAAGAAAAAGCAGCCTACAACTACCTGCCGAAGAAACAACTGAGCTAGACCCTGCCGAATTAATAAGGCAAGAAAATTTGAGAAGTGTCTCTTTGTTTCCTGTGTCAGAGCTTCATCTGAAGTTTGTCTTTGAAATGAGACATATTCAGTTGAAGAAAAGGAATATCCACTAATTATGAGGGAGTAGGCAATGTGTCATAAAAATATAAAAGGAGAAAATAAATTTCTGTTGTTAAGGAGGCACATAGCCACTAGGTCTTCTCAAATCTGAATGTAAATTGAAACAGTGTGAGAAAAATTCAGTGAAGAAGCTTAAACAGAATTCTTGCTAAAAGAAATGATTACTTAAGTTTTATGGTCGCGTCATGTTTATGCCAACTGCCTGTGAGTATATAAACATTTGAATATTTTTTTTCTCATAAAATAATTTTTTTAAAAGTAAAGAAGTTTTTAAAAGAGTTTGAATTTTGAATTATTTAAAGAGGTTGAAAGATATGTGTTAATGATAGTTAAATGTCACCTACCTTTGACAAGGCTGGCATCCTTTAAAACTCCAACAATCTATTGAGTTCCAAATGGACTGTATTCCCAAATAGAGTCAAACAGAGCTGGAAAAACAAACATACATAAAGTTGTAATGTCAAAAAAAAAATTTATAATATATATTTTAGAGTATTTCACATTTACTTAAAAGCTGCAAAGATGGGGCGCCTGGGTGGCTCAGTCGTTAAGCATCTGCCTTCGGCTCAGGTCATGATCCCAGGGTCCTGGGATCGAGCCCCACATCAGGTTCCCCGCTCCGCGGGAAGCCTGCTTCTCCCTCTCCCACTCCCCCTGCTTGTGTTTCCTCTCTCCTTGTGTCTCTCTCTGTCAAATAAATAAATAAAATCTTAAAAAAAAAAAGCTGCAAAGATTGGGGGGTCTGGGTGGCTCAGATGGTTAAGCATCAGCCTTCGGCTCAGGTCATGAGCCCAGGCTCCTGGGATCGAGTCCCATGTTGGGCTCCTGGCTCAGCAGGAAGTCTGCTTCTCCCTCTCCCTCTGCCTCTCCCCTGCTATGCTCTCTCTCTTTATCTCTCTGTCTCAAATGAATAAATAAAATCTTAAAAAAAAAGCTGCAAAGATTTTTCTGAGTTCTCATAAACCCCACATCCAATTTCTTCTGTTGTTAGCATTTTATATTACAACGATTTGTCATAACTTTTGATATATTGTGATATATGGACTCAAATGATCGAATATTGATACATTCTGATTTCATGAGTTTTTCTCCCAATGTCCTTTTTCTGTTCTGGATATCATATTGATTTTAGCCTTTATGTCTCCTCAGCCTTCTCTGGAAAGTGATAGTCTCTCAGATTTTCCTTGTTTTTAATGACCTTGGGTGTTTTGAAGAGTAATGATCAGACATTTACAGAATGTCTCTCAATTGGAATTTGCCTGATTTTGTTTCTCATGACTAGACCAGGGGGATGGGTGTCTAATTATTCTCATTAGACTGGGTTTTGGAGGAAGACCATATAGGTTGTGTCATTCTCATAACTTCACATTGAAGATGCATGATACCAGGTTGACTTCTGTTCTTCCTTTCCATAGTGTGCTTCTGGAAGCAAGTCAAACACAGACCACACTCAGGGGCAGGGAATTAAGTTCCACCTCCTTGAGGGGAAAATATCTGCAAGGTTTATTCGGAATTCTTCTGCAAGAAAGATTTTTCTGTTCACCCAGTTGGTTTGCTTGTTTGTGTATTCAATCATTCATTAATTTATTAGAAATTTGTGTACATCAGTGTGAATTCATGGATATTTATTTTGTACTTTGTGTTATAATCCAATACTGCACCATTTATTTTGGTGCTCAAATTGTTCCAATGTGGGCCTTTGTGAACTCTTTCACTTGCTTTTGTGACCTTTTTACATACCATATAAATTTGTTGATTGAGCAGTTCCTTATATTCTCGCACTTGGAGCAAATTCATGCTAATCTTATATATTTCTTGCCTCAGCCCTAGACTCAGCAATATTTCCAGGGATCCTAGTCCCTTGTACTGGTGAATGATTTAGAAACCAGTATCTGGACACTGAGTATGCTTGTTGCTATGGGGCGGCCATTGTTTCTAAGCCTTTTCTGTGGGCTGAACTGGGAAATATATGTATTAATATTGGTATATATACACATATATTCATAAAAGTTTCTCTTAAGGAAAACACTATATTATACTGATATCTCTGACTCTAATCACATAATATTTTTCAAATAAATAGTGTCTTAGGTTAACAGGGTATAGTATTGAAAATGCATCTTATGTTTCTGTTGGAAATGTTCCTATCTGGGTAATATACCAGGAATGACTCAAAAAAAGATGCTCACACAAGTTAGAAAATACATGTCTGGTGTCTGATTCTAGGCCTTTTTTTTTTTTTTTAAGATTTTATTTATTTATTTGGGAGAGAGAGAGAGAGAGAACCTGAGAAAGGGGAAGGGCAGAGGGAGAAGCAGATGCTCCACTGAGCAGGGAGACCAATGTGGGACTCAATCCTGGGACTCTAGGATCGTGACCTGAGCCGAAGGCAGACACTTAAAAGACTGAGCCACCCAGGCACCCTGAAGAATTTTTAAGACACTCCATGAACATTTATTGTCACTTATTCTTACTGAAGTTCATCATACTTAAAAAAAAATAGCCTTTAACACCATGTGCACACAGCCATAGCTCTCTGATCTTTTAGTCAAGTGTCATACACTAAAACAATAAAAAGAGTATGTGGAAATGTATATTATTTAATAAGAACTAATATATTTTCTTCTGCTGGTACATCCTTTTACCATGGCCATGTTTCATATTTTTTTTAAATTAAATTTATTTATTTAAATAATCTCTACACCCAAAGTGGGGCTCAAACTCATAAGACCAAGATCAAGAGTTGCATGCTCTCCCAACGGAGCCAGCCAGATGCTCCCAAAAAGCTCACTGTTTTTTCATTTGTTTGTTTTTAGGTAGGCTATTTATAGATGGTCTGTGACTTAAGACAGTTCAACTTATGATTTTTTTACTTTATGATGGTGTGAAAGTGATACACATTCAGTGGAAACCATATTTTGAATTCTGAATTTTGATATTTTCTTGGACTAGCAAGATGTGTAGGATCGTCTCATGATGCTGGGCAATGGCTGCAAATGCAGGTCCCGGTCAGGCATCCAGTCATGAGGTGAACAGATGATATACTGGCCATCATTCTGCACCACACAGCCATTGTATTTTTCGCTTTCAGCACAGTATTCAGTAGTTACATGAGATATTCAACACTTTTATTAAAAAATAGGCTTGGTGTTAGAGGATTTTGCCCAACTGTAGGCTAATGGAAGGTTCTGAGTGTGTTTAAGATAGGCTAGGCTAAGCTATGATGTTTTGTAGGTTAGGGTATTAAATGAATTTTTGACTTAAGATATTTTCAAATTGTAATGGGTTCATTAAAATGTTGCCTAGGAAGATCTTTATGGGATTGTTATTTGGGCCCACCTAAGTAATCCAGGATAACCTCCCCATCTCAATATCCTTAACTTAATCACATCCACAAAGACCTTTTATTTCCATATAAGGTGAAATTTATAGGTTTCCTGAATTAGGACATGGTTATATTTTGTAAGGTTATTTTTCAGCCTACCACAGACCACCTTCCTATCTCCTTCCATAGAGGAGAAAACATTATTAGAATAAAACAATTTCCTCATGAGTCTATTTCACATAAGACAGTGTGTATAGCCCTGATAGTACTAGAAATATAATCAAACACAATGAAAGAATTTTAAAATATTGTTTAAGACAATATAGGACAGACATAATTTAATTATTTATTTCTTTATTTAGATTTTATTTATTTATTTATCAGGGAGAGAGAGAGAGCACGTGCACAAGCAGGGGGAATGGCAGGCACGGGGAGAAGCAGGCTCTCTCCTGAGCAAGGAGCCTGATGCACGACTCAATCCCGGGACCCTGGGATCATGACCTGAGCTGAAGGCAGATGGTTAACTGACTGAGCCACCCAGGCATCCCAGGACAGACATAATTTTAACTTGCTTAGAGATATAGATAGATATTATTTAATAATGTAACTCAAATTGATTCTTTCTCTTCCTTGTAGACTAGGACCATTGATAACCTGCAACTATATTGTGCTTCAGTGACTAAAGTTACAGGACTGAAGTTTCAGAATTATGACTCCAACAATCTTTAGAAAAATCCTAATTAAGTAAACCTTTAGGCAAATTTTAAAGGGAACACCTTATAAATTCTAATGTACACAGCGTTCATAAATTATTACTACTGGTACAAAATATCTTATGCCTAGTCAATTTTTAAGGAAACTTGACAGAAGAAAGGAACTGGCAATAAAGTAAGAGGATGATGAGTCGGGAAATTATCCAAGACAAATAAAAGCATGAATGGCTTCAGTGAGGTTTAAATTCCCAGCCCTGTTAAGGGTATCCAGACCTCAGGCCATATAAACTAAAGGAACTAGGAATGAGACACTTGTATGCAATAGGTATTAAAAAGAGTTGCCCCGGGGCGCCTGGGTGGCTCAGTCGTTAAGCGCCTGCCTTCGGCTCAGGTCATGGTCCCAGGGTCCTGGGATCGAGCCCCGCATCCGGCTCCCAGCTCCGCGGGAAGCCTGCTTCTCCCTCTCCCACTCCCCCTGCTTGTGTTCCCTCTCTCGCTGTGTCTCTCTCTGTCAAATAAATAAAATCTTAAAAAAAAGAGTTGCCCCATCTATGGAATGGGAATTAGAAAAACTTCTGCACATCAGTTCTGTGTAGCTGCATCAATGCTAGTTGCTAACCAGGAATCACAGAGAGAGAGGTCATCATTGAGAAAGCAGATGGTAAGCATGGACTTCGTGTGTATATGAGGTCCAGACACATGTATGGAATGGGGACTCCAACCCAAATTATTATGGCACTGGTGAAACCATCAGAGTCTCAGCTGAGCAAACACAAAAATGTCTTTAAGGTATTCTTTCATAATCTAAGGCATGAGACTCCCGTAGTAGGGAAAAAATAGTAAAAGAAAGCAAAACACATGAATGAACACAAGCTGAAGCGATGAAATGGAAAATTTGTTTCTGAAGAACTGGAAATAATAGAACATTTTGGAAAAGATATATAATATATTTAAAGTTTTCAGAGTTAAAGGAAGAAAGAAAAATTGTTTCTTTTATCAGATCATACACAAAAATAACTTTCAGGTGTGTAGGGAAATAAAAGCTTAAAAATATAAAAGAAAATATGGAACATATTTTTATGAAATAGGAATAAAAACTTTCTTTAAACAAAAGTGTTAAGAGCACAAAGCAAAATAAGGACAACTTTTAATTAAAATTAATGTATTCAAAATTGAACTTCACAAACAAAAGGAAGCTATGTTAGCGATTGTGGAAGGTATTTGCAATTTGAAACTAAGTTTAGAGTGTAGATAACAAGAATTTCAGTAGTCAAAGAAATATTGAACTTATAAGGTTTGTATGATGTTAGATAAGGCAAGTAAAGTTTTCTTTATTATATCATCATCACGATTAAGAATAATATATCTAACTTAGTCAAGAGGAACAATCACAAACACAGATCAGTATTACTAAGATGAGTTATGAGTACATAAATATTTGAAAACACAGTAGGGCAGTACCATGCACTTTAAGAAAAAAGGAGAACACTAGAGTCAGGAGAAATGTACTTAGTAAACGCTCTTAGGTGACAAAGCAATAAGACCATATACCCATTTTACTAGTAATGAGGAGATGTGTTCTTCTACCTGCTTCTGGAATAAAGATAAATCCCCTTATCAGTCGCTAACCTACTTCACTGCAGGGTAGTGATCAAGATGTACAGCAATGAAAATAAATGACACCAGGAAAACATAAGCTGAGGGAAGTGTGAAAAAAAAAACAGGTAGGACATGCGCTTCAAAAAGACCCAGGGGTCTATAAGAGCACAGTTCATGAGGCCATTTCAGCTAAGGTAAGAAAACCTAGAACTAATATCAGCTGAGGACAACTAGTTACCAAACGTTGGGTGACAGGACTCACTGCAAAAATTGGAACTTGGACATAGACATATGTCTTATTTCTAATGCCCCTACCAAAATGAAAAAAACAATTTAAAAAGAGGTAAAACCTATATCATGCTGGATAGTAATGAAAGGGATAGAGACAAATCTCTGCCAAAATATGAGATGTGTCTATTTTACAAATAAGCCTAAGATACTTGTAACAATTATCTTCCCAAAAAATGTTATGATAAAAAACAGGTAGAATACTCTGATAAAATCCCCCTAATATCTTACAAATTAAAAGACTGAAGAACTTAGTGCATCTGTGGAGCACTGCACTTAGAAATTCTTTAAAGGCTTTGTTTCCAGAACTTTCAAAACACTATGAGGCCCACCAATAAACCACAGCCAAACCAATGGGACATCTGCTGGTGGCCAGGTTCTCTCCTGATACAGTTATTACTGAGGAAGGAGGCCCAATTAAATAGAAAACCAGATGTGTAAGGTTGGTTACTGATGCAAAAAAAAAAGAAGAAAAGAAAGAAAGAAAAGAAAGAAAGAAAGAAAGAAAGAAAAAGACAGGTTTTCTCCTATAGGCATTCTCCAGGACCTTGATGTTTCCCCACACCCATGGAATAATGAATATGATGATGGATATCATAGTCACCAGCATTCTAACTTCAGATCATGTACCACTGAAGTATCCCACGTTTCAAAGAACATATTGACTTTTGAAATATATATTTGGCTTGATTTGAAACTCTGTATTCAAAATACAGGAAAGTTCTGAGAAAGAATCAGTAATAATAAGAACATATAAAGAAAAACAATGTGTTAAAGAAATAAATGAAGAGATGTTTTCAAATGACGAGAGTATTTTCACTCAATGCATTTAAAGAGACTAATAGGCCAAATTAAAAAAGATAAATCATTAAAAGAACAGAATAGGATAAAAATAGGTCTGTTTGAATTAAGGTAACTGATAGTATCATAACATTTAAAATAACATTAATGATTTCCCATAAAATGGAGGAATAGAAATTTTACTGTAATATACGAACATGTTAGTAAAAAAACAAAACAAAACAAAACAATAATACACACAGAAACAAACACATTTTTAAATGAATGGATGAATATGAAAGAAAGTAAAAGAAGTGTTTTAAGTGAGGAGCAAAGCTGGAGGACAAGTATGGGGAGGTAAGTGAGTATGGTAGACAAGAGATTAATTAAGCCTTTAAGAAGCTGGCAGCCCAAGTGTTCTGTGAATGAAGGCTCTGAAGTGGCAGAGTTAGAGGCAAATTAGAGAAAACTGCAGAAAATGGAGTACAGGAAGGCTAAACCTTTGGGAAAAAAAAATGGCTTCACTAAACTAGGAAATAAAGATGCTTTATATTTGTTCTGGAGATATTAAAAAAAAAAAATTCTGCTCTGAAGATGTGTGACTGACGGCAGGCTCTCATTTGAGTTTGAAGAATTCATTTACATTATTTGATTCAAAATCAATCTTTACATCAAAATTTGAATTTAAAGTGGATTGGGGTGTATAACACCCTCCAGATGACAATAAACCCCTGCAGAAAAGAACTCACAACTTACACGACAAAGAAATCTTGAAGGTTGAATTACAACAAATATAATGGGCTCTGGTCTAAAATCACAAAACATAGTGGATATCCTACATAGTTCAATAAGATAAAAAGATAAGAACAAGAAACAGCAGAGATAGGCTCATAAAACAGGAACCCCAAAAGTATTTGGAGATGAGACTGTATTTTACTCTAAAAGCTCAAAGTTTCATCCATCAAATCATCCATTGAAAATTTACAATTAATAAAAGATTCTAGGAAACTTTCTGAACAATGTTTAGATAATTGCATTGCAATAGACCTGCAACAAGAATTAAAAAGTGCAATTTAAAAATCATTTATCTTGTAAGTATTCATTAAATGGCTAGAAATAAATTTAACAAAAAAGGTGTAACACCTTTGTTAAATTAATTAAACAAGGAGGTCATTAGACTGATGTGGCTCTAATACCATGGTGGCCTACATGAGCAAACCAAAAATGAAGCCTATGAATGCCTCAAGGTTAAGAAATTGAAGCCAAAGGACAACCAATCACCAACAGCCAATGAGGCTTAAGCCACTGCCAATCAGGTAATGTCCTTTCTTTTCTTCTGCACTTTCTCTGTAAAAGTGTCTCCCTTTGCTCTTGTTGACAGATTGCTCCTAAAGACTTCTGGTTTGGCGCTGCCAAATTTGAAGCAATTTTTGCTCCAATAAACTCTTAAAATTTTTAATATGCCTCAGTTTGTCTTTTAAAATCTTTATTGATGTAATTGGCATCCTTGATTGATAACTATTAAATAAGAACTAAATACATGTAGAGACATCTCTTGCTTATTGAATCAGTTCCAAGAATCTACCAATTCAAATAATCCCAGGCAAAAGAAATAAGGTTTTCCATAAATAAAAGTGATACTAAATGACATAAAAGGATAAAGGATGAGGATACTTAAGACATTAATATAGAATTAAAAACACAGGGCTTTGTCCTATTTAAGACTAAGGCTTAAAATTAGTTATATGAATTATGGTAAAGAAAAAATTGATGAATGAAAGAGATGAGAACATAGACATATACACATGCACATGTGTGAAAACCTGATATATGGCAGAACAGATTTGAAAAACTAGTAGGGAACCACAGACTTTTCAATAAGAAGTAGTGAGCAATTTTTTTAAAAATGCTAATTTAAAAAATACCATATCCCTACCTCACCGATTAGAAATCAATCTTAGTAGAATAAGCACTTAAATGTGAAAGATCAAAGTATAAAATTTTGGACAAAACAAAATGTATTTATTAACTTGGGACAGGAAATTATTAGAAATATACTAAAACATTCTGCCCATACAAACACAGGCTAATAAAGTTCTTTAACACAGTTAAAATTATTTGTTCACCAAGAGACATAATAAAATAAGACACAGCACAGGTTGAGAAACAATATTTGTCGTAGATATGACAAATAATCATTACCCCAATTATATAAAGTAACTCTCAAATACAACTAGAAAAATACACTCTAATTAGCTGAAACTCATAAACTTATTTAAGAAAAAAATAGTAATATAAATGTGACTTTAAAAATCTATTTAATGATACCCAAACTTACTAGTAAAGAGATCAAAACACAGTAAGGACATAGTAAGATACAATTTACAACTAAGCTGGCAAAAATAAAAAAAATAAAAATAAATAAAAATTACCAGTGCTGAGAAGATGGGGAACTATTTGAACATTCCTATAGTATTGGCAAAAATATAAATTGGTCCAGGTCACTGACAAATAATCTGACACTATCCTGAAAACATGAACAAGTGAGTATCAGTTAACCCCAGATTCTGACTCTTAGGCATAAACAATTATACAAAAAGAGAAAAAAAAAATCAAATACACTTAAGGAAATAAGTATGAATGATTCTAAATACAGATATACAAAATAAATGCCATTTGCGTCTTTTTAAAAAAAGATTTTATTTATTTGAGAGAGAGAGAATATATTGGGGAGAGGAGTAGGGAGTGGGAGGAGAAGCAGACTCCCTGCTCAGCAGGGAGCCCAATATGGGGTTCCATTCCATGACCCCAGAACCATGACCTGAGCCAAAAGCAGATACTTAACTGATTGAGCCAACCAGGCGCCCTGCCATTTGCTTTTTCTGAAGAATGACATAATGGTTTTATTACATCAAATAGGTCTAGGAATAGTAAATAAATTATAAAAAATAAGTATTTTATTTTTCATTTTTATTAAGAAGTTAATTGCTATACTCTAATTCTTGGTAGTGGTAATCAGAAAACTCTACATCTATAATTACAAATACATAAGGTAATGTTAACAAAATTGAAACATGGTATATTCATTATATCACCTAGAAAAAAAAGGGAAAACAATATATAAATACAGAAATGGAATGAATCATCAGAGAGGTATTAAAAAAATGGACAAAAAAATACTAGATAAAAAAAGATGGGGACGCCTGGGTGGCTCAGTCGGTTAAGCGTCTGCCTTCGGCTCAGGTCATGATCCCAGGGTCCTGGGATCGAGTCCCGGAGCAGGGAGCCCGCTTCTCCCTCTGCCTCTGTCTCTCTGTCTCTCATGAATAAATAAATAAAATCTTAAAAAAAAAAAAAAGATGAAAACAATTCTTTATGTACAAAAAATATGTTGCTTCCATCACTGAATTATGTGTATCTTCATTTTTTTTTAATTTTCTAAAATACCTATAGTGAGGTTAGGTACCAGTAAAAGAAAATAATGTGCATCTTTAAAAGAGTATTAAGTCTAACAGACTAATGAATGAAAGATAAAGACACTAAATATAAAATAATTTTAAAACATTTTATATTTTCTTTTTCTTTTATTTTTTTTTTTAAAGATTTTATTTATTTGACAGAGAGAGATACAGCGAGAGAGGGAACACAAGCAGCGGGAGTGGGAGAGGGAGAAGCAGGCTTCCCGCTGAGCAGGGAGCCCGATGTGGGGCTTGATCCCAGGACCCTGGGACCATGACCTGAGCCGAAGGCAGACGCTTAACAACTGAGCCACCCAGGCACCCCCAAAACATTTTATATTTTCAAAATAAAATGTATTTAGGGGTGCCTGGGTGGCTCAGTTGATTGAGCCTCTGACTCTTGATTTGGGCTCAGGGCCCTGGACTCAAGCCCTGCCTCAGGCTCTGCGCTCAACAGTAGTCTGCTTAAGATTCTCTCCCTCTCCCTCTGTCCCTTCCCTCCCTCAAATAAATAAATATTTTTTTTATTTTTTATTTATTTTTTAAAAGATTTTATTTATTTGACAGAGAGAGAGACAGCGAGAGAGGGAACACAAGCAGGGGGAGTGGGAGAGGGAGAAGCAGACTTCCCGCCAAGCAGGGAGCCCGATGCGGGGCTCGATCCCAGGACCCCGGGATCATGACCTGAGCTGAAGGCAGACGCTTAACCGACTGAGCCACTCAGGCGCCCTATTTTTTAAATATTAAAAAAATGTATTTAGATTTTTGGAAATATTTAAGATTGCTTGAAAACTGGAATTAACATTTATAACTGCAAATAATGCTTAAATATTTCCCTTACTTAACATTAATTTATATAGTATTATATTTAAAGTTTTGCTTTCTCAGACTTAAAAATTTGTTTTCATGTCTACAGAATGTAAATTCTATAGTTTAGATTTATCACTCTGATAACAAAATCACATTTTACTCACCCAAAAATCCTTATACTCATAGGGAATTTAAAATATTTCCAAAATGAAGTTAACTATCAACCAGGAAACTACAGAAAAAAAATTGTTAAGGCAAATTTTCCTTCCACATGTGGAAGGAAATCATATTATTAAAATTAAAGCTCCTCTTTAAAACTAGAAAATTAACCACAGGACTAACAAATTTAAACTCCACTAAATTACTGATATTGAATCTATATGTTATAGCTTACATATTAGGAAACTTGTTAAAGCTAGAATTTTTGTACCTTTTTTTCTAACAATAAATTAGTAACATTAGAAAAAAAATTAGTAACATTATAATTTCAGGACATAGGCATTCTTTTTTTTTTTTTAAAGATTTTATTTATTTATTTATTAGAGAGCAAGCGAGAGAGAAACAGCATGAGAGGGGAGAGGGTCAGTGGGAGAAGCAGGCTCCCCGCTGAGCCGGGAGCCCGATGTGGGACTCGATCCCAGGACTCCAGGATCATGACCTGAGCCGAAGGCAGTCGCTTAACCAACTGAGCCACCCAGGCGCCCAGGACATAGGCATTCTTGATATTTCATTAAAAGAACAAAAAGCTCTAGGGGCACCTGGGTGGCTCAGTCAATCAAGCGGCCAACTCTAACTTTTGGCTCAGGTCATGATTTCAGGGTCATTGGGATCCAGCCCCACATTGGGCTCTGCACTCAGCACAGAGTCTGCTTGTCCCTCTTCCTGCTCCTCCCCTAGATGCGCACAAGCGTGCACTCTCTCTCTCTCTCTATTATTTTTTTTTAAATCTAAGAAAGAAGAAAAGATCTAGAGATTCTAGTTTTATTACTTATGCTTTTCAAAATCTTAAGTTTCCTAAAGTCAGTATAAATGTATTTATTCAAAATGGTAATCTGAATTTTTATCTCAAGTTAATATATCTCTTATGTTTTGTGCATATGTGTTCGTGGAAGTTATGTCATCTTTGAAAGTGCATATATTTAGAGTCATATATTAAAAGCTTATTGAACTGCACAGTACAATACCACCCTTCTTGTTTTTCTCTGTTATTCAAGAAGAAAAAAGCAGAGAGAAGGAACAGGAAAAAGAGACAGAGTAGGTTCATTGTTTTGCTTTGTTTTGTTTTCCATTCTTTATTTCCAGTATTTATTCTATTATTCATTTAGCAAACTGTTGAGAATAGAGTAGATACCAAATAGGAAAATAAATTAGATGTCATTTCTGTCCTGAGAAAATGTACAAAATTGAAGATAAAACTGATAAATTGGCAAATGTTTGAAATAAAATATTCCAAGTCATATAAAAGAGGTTCTATAGAGACACAAAGATGCAGAAATTAACAGACACAGCAAAAAGAGTTAGGTTTTTCACAAATGTTTAAAAATTTAAAGTAGATCTTGGAAGATAAATAGGATTTTTCAAGAAAAGAAAAAAATGAAAGGCATTTCAGAAGGAAGGAATCAATGTAGTCAAAAGTGTAGGCTGAGGTCAATGAGATCTGGGGAATAAACCCCCTTTGGGGATGGTTTTAAAATAAAATAACCTGCGGAAACATTACAAAAAGCAGCGGCCAGCAAAGCCACGTCAAAATAAGATATGTGTATCTGCTGCTATAAATTGTGAAGGACACTAGATCATTAGTTTTTCTTCTTAAGCCCTTACCCCCATCCAGTTGTGATACCACAATATAGAAGTTAATGATCCTTGTCTCTACCCTCTCTCTCTCCTTGTCCTTTGTTTCTCTACTTTCATTTTACTAGAAACTAAGCAAAGATGATTCTTTCCTGGTTCAATAATCAAGCATTTGGGTGCTGGGACAGAGAATATCTCACGACTTTATAGATTAATGCCATTACAAATTCTTGGCCTCCGACCTCAGCTTGGCCCTCCATGCCTCCTAGCATCTTTCCTCAACTTTCATGATCATTCCCTACATCAGCTCTTTACAGTTACCTCTAGGGTGTATACAGGGTCCAGGCAGGTAATTTCATGGGCCTCTGTCTATACAAACACTTTGATTAAAAGCTGTTCTGCAAAATCTATGGGCTCATCTGAGGTACAGTGATTTATTGGTAATGATTGAGAATAAAGGTAGAGAAAAGAGGTCCCACAGTATTTGTTTATTTCCAAAACAGTGCATGTGATTCCCAGTGTCCAAGCACTATTTCTTCGTCTTCAGGTACAAGAACCATCTCTGCGTCCTTTACTCAGATGCACCATTTACTGGCTAGTTTCACATGTTCTACCACAATAGTATTATCACTCACAATGGTTCCTTGGAGTCCATTTCTTGCCTCTGCAGTTTCCTAATGCTACATACTTAATAAAGTTTGTATCATTACTACCCATTGTATTGTCCATGAATATTGACTTTCAGTGACTCTTTCAAAACTTGTGTCTGTACTTTGATAATGAAAACAATGAATACAACTCTTTCCTAGATTAGGTAGAAGAAATGTTAAAGATTTTTTTTTCCCCCCTGGTCATGTTAAATTGGTGCTTGGAATTTTATAGCATAATGTAGAAGGAGACATATTCCAAGCATGTCTTTTCTTGGACTAGTAATCCATAATCCTTGAACTCCTAGAATGTGATCTTTTATTTTATAGTGTTGACCTCATCCCTGACTCCTCACCAGGCCACCACGTGAGATGGGAGGATAGGCAAGGACTATAGCAGAGCAAGGAGAGCAATCTCATTGGGACAAGGAATGCCTGTCCCTTGTTCAATACAGCACAAGACTAACCCTAAGTAACATGAGTCATCACATTGACTGGAAGCAAGAGAAAATAAATCCTGTTGTGATTACTAAGCAATGGTCTTCAGAAGCCTTTGGGGAGAGCAAGCTCAGTCAACCCTGGAGGACTTCCTGCCATGAGGCCCGGACCTTGCCTAGCATAGGGTGACCTTCCTAGGTGCCAATCTCCAGGGACACACTCTGCCAAGGTGGCTTTGCCAGTACCAGCTATTCCATGTCAGCCAGAGGGAGACAAAAGATTCTGAGGTAGACGCTTTCACAACAGGGACATATGTGGGATAAGATCTGCTGTGTCCTGTCTTGACATACTATCAGGCTTGGAGGAGGCGCTGGAGGGAGGCCCCATGAGGCACAGGGCTAAGGGCAGAGCCCCCCCCGTCCAAGGCCAAGTGTTATACTGCTCCACTGAACCTATCTATGTTTTCTTTTAAGTATCTATCTCTTCATTACCATTTTTTCCCCTCCAGATCATGTCAATTTCTTTTTTTTTTTAAGATTTTATTTATTTATTCGACAGATAGAGACACAGCGAGATAGGAAACACAAGCAGGGGGAGTGAGAGAGGGAGAATCAGGCTTCCCACTGAGCAGGGAGCCCGATGCGGGGCTCCATCCCAGGACACTGGGCTCATGACCTGACCCGAAGGCAGCCACTTAACGACTGATCCACCCAGGCGCCCTAGATCATGTCAATTTCTACTCTAGCGTGAACACTGAAGACATACAGTGGGATTCTCTCATGTTACCAACATTCATCTCCAATTTATAGACTTCTCTGTATCCATATTCATTTTTAATTAACTCTGTCAATCTATGGTAATTGTTAACTTTGGAGCCCGAATGATAGAATGCCTCAAGGCACAGTGTCTAATGTTTCATGGAATCGCTGTTTTACTGCAAATAGAATGGATGTACTATCTAGTTCATGGAGTTGTGGTGAGGTTTATATGCTATACATATATGTGTGTGTGTGTGTGTGTGTGTGCATGTATAAATTAGAGCTCCTAGAAAAAGCACACACAATACATTATATAGAGGTAGTATATTTGTGCTTATACAATGATAGGCATGCAGTTTTTTTCTTTTTCGACTTAAGAAATATAAAAATCATACTTTGTTAAAGTTTACCTTCCAAGATGAAAAAGAGCTAAAACAAAAGAAAACTAAATTACATTTTAGCTATGAGATTTGAGAGCAGAAATAGGAGTCTGTCTATAGATTAAAGAAGAGCACTTGAGGGGTGCCTGGGTGGCTCAGCCGTTAAGCGTCTGCCTTCGGCTCAATTCATGATCCCAGGGTCCTGGGATTGAGCCCCACATCGGGCTCCCTGCTCTGCGGGAAGCCTGCTTCTCCCTCTCCCACTCTTCTCCCACTCTCCCTGCTTGTGTTCCTTCTCTCGCTGTGTCTCTGTCAAATAAATAAAAAAAAATCTTTAAAAAAAAAAAAAAAAGAAGAGCACTTGAGCAAGCTCCTGCATGAGGAAGGAAACTTTTGCAGTCCCAGCCAGAACTAGCTCAAGAGAAAAGCAAAAATACAACGTGAATAAAGATGATGATATTTATCATTCACTTAATTACAAATAGTAATTTATTTATATTTATCTAAGTTGATTTGAATTAATATGATGGAAACTTTCGTTTCCACAACACAGATTGGGACATACTTCCATACATGGACAGGTATGGATAAATAAGCATGTGGCTTTTTGTAATGAACCAGGTTTTGCTCTTCAGAAGTCCTCGTTATGCATAAGGACTTCCATTATAAGGAATCCATGAAATAAGTTAGAACCAACTAACTCTAAGAACAATTATGGAGGGGCCATTAAAACCAATATACATTTCATTACATGCATTCTTGTATGGATAACACAGTCATGTGGTCTCACTAATCCAAACTGGCTTAAAGCATAGAAAGAAATACGGAGTTGTATTTACTGGAACATGAGATAAAAGACACCATGTACAAAGTGTGTAGGAGCTCAATACGTAAGGGTTTTAATTAATGATGTCAACTCAAGGGGAAGTAGAACATAGCCCTCCAGTGATCCTAAAATTTAGCAAAAGGGACTTCTTGGTCAATGTTTTAGAAGGACAATGTAGTCATTTGTCGATAATGATATGTGTGACTAAGACATATAATATAATGAAATATCTGGCTGCTAGACATGAACTAAATTAAAAGGACCATCCGTTTATTTTATTATAGGTACACATAAATATATCACACTTGGTTTGGGTTAATTATTTATTGTGCAATTCTGCTATCTACCTTTTATATGCCTTTGCTCTGTAGCATTATTTGTAAGACAAGCAATAAAGCATGCTTTCTTTATCCTTTCTCTTTCTTACCAGAGCATATTCTTTTTAACAAATAGTTCTTTATCTTGGGAGGAGATGGGAGGAGGAAAAGGGGTGGCTTGTTTCATGTCCCTAATACGCTTCTAGTAACACAGAGCTCATTAAAAAGAAAAATCCCTACAGGAAGTATCTAATTGATAAAAGTTTCCACTTTTATCAATTAGAATTTTGAACTTTATCTGTGTTTGCAACTTAATGGGAAACTGAATGGGGGAAGTAGAATCATTGATAGACATTAATATTTTATTATATTAATATTTAATGATATTTTTTCTTAGTAATATATATTAATTGCTTTTTTAAACTAATCTTTTTTGCTAGTCCCTTAGCAATTCTGAAGTTTGCATATATAATGTTTAATATTTTATTCTTTGAATGTGATAAGTAAAAAAGTAAACAGGAACAATATTAAAATTTTGGAGGCTCTATTTATGGTCAGGTCTTCAGTAAACAGTACAGAAAGGAAATGTAGTATTTACCCTCATTCAACTTCCAGAAGAATGAAGAACCTAGTCCATGTATTATCTACCACACGATAAAGGACAGAGATTGTTCATGAATAAATACAAATGCTAGCTACGGCTTTGGTGACCTATGACATCCCAGCACTATTTTACTAGCAATATTAGTTTATTACCTAGAATGGGGTCAGCCAGCTTTTTTTTCCCTAAAGAGCTAGACATTAAATATTTTAGGATTTGCAGTAGGTCTCTGTTGCCACCGCTCCATTCAGCCCCCGCAGAGTCAAAGCAGGCATAGAGAATACTCAACTGAACAGAGCAGCTGTATTGCGTATGTGACACTTTCTCTACAAAAAGAGATAGCCAGATTTGAACTGCAGGTCTTAGATTACGGACTCCCACAGCAAAAGGAATTTGGGACCTCCCAAAATGTGTTCCCTGCCAAATCTGAGGCTCATTTTTATGATGCATTCATCAATGTCTAAGTCCATAAGACGCAACCAAATTGGCTACAAGGACTTAATACTTCAGAGTCCAATATCGTCTGTGAGTCACAATTAATAATAATTAATGCGTATATCCTTGAGTGCATCAGGAAAGGATTACATTTCTCAAATTACTCCTGCTATCAACTGCCTAAAACAAGAAAGCTTTCACAGTGAGAGAGCCATTGTTTTTGAGAGGTGGAAAGTCAGTCACCATTTGAAGTTAACTAAATATTAGATAAGCACTATAGTTATGCATATGACATAAGTGATAAGAAAACAACAACACAAATGGGAAGATGTATTATCCCCACAGGTTACAGATTAGGAATCTGAAGCTCAGCATGAATATGTAAACTGAGCAAGGTTACACCCATGGCAAATTAAGTCAAAGCATCAAATAGCATTTCCAAATTTGTCTGATTCAAAAGCCCCTGCTTTTTTTTTTTTTTTTTTTTTTTAAATACTACTCAACTGTGTGTGTTGTTACTATGACTCTGGTCTATTTAAGCTTTGCTGGGGAAAATGACTTGCTATTTGCAGTCCTGCAAATTTCAGTGATCCCTCATTGCTGGCCAGCTTTCTTTATATTTCATTTCCACTGTCCTCCAAACTCAGATTTTCTGCACACCTTTGTTACATTCAGCAATGAAACTGTTTTCTATTCACTAAACTACAAGACCATCTTACAGGAGATCCTATAACTTCACTACTTACTCCAAATAGCTTAGAAGTGTTTCATTATTTTCTTTTGTTTTTCCCTCCAAAATAATCTCTCCTCTACTTCCTTAAACCAGCCTGTGCAACCTTCTTGATTCCATCTTTTCCCACTACCTCCTTCAGTTATGATTTTGTTTCTTTTCACACTGCTGGTTCCTAATCCTCAGCCTACAAACATGCCCAGGTGTCTTCTAGCCTGATCTTAATCCTTCCATTGCTCACATTATTTCCAATTGCTCCCCATTTATTTCACTGCAAAACCTCTTAAAAAAAATGGTCTATATTCTTGAGCATCTGTGCCACCCATTCATACACCATATCCACGGGAAACTCTAGCTTCTGCCATCTTGGGTCTGCTGAAACCAATCTCTCAATGAGATTTCCAGCAATTCTGGGGAAAATCCCCCCTAATTGGATTTAGCACTAGGTATCTGGATCTCTTGGTGGCAATTCATGTTGTTAATCTCTCTCTCGATTTGGAAATACATTCTTGGGTTGTCTTTTTCTTTGTTCTTTCCCTGGACTCCTTCAGTGACAGCCTTCTTTTAATTTCTGCTTTCATTATCCAAAGTGGTGGTGCTGATTTTATATCAAATTTTTCTCTCTTCTCCATGGGAATTTCATCTACTTTCATATATTCAAATATTATTCTATGCAGATTCTACAGCTATATATGCTCCATAGGCTCTAGATTCTCTGTCTTCCATTTTTAGCAGACTGTCTGACATCTCTCCGTAAATATATCACCAACCATTTAAATGTAATATGGCCTAAAACAAACTCACTCCATGTGTACCCACGAAGAAAACCAATCTCTCTTAGTCTTTCTTAGTCATCTATGGCTCAAATGTCAGAGTCTGTCCTTCTGTCCTTCTTTCCTCCCTCCCTCTTTCTTTTTCCTTTCCTTTCCATTTCCGTTTCCGTTTCCTTTTCTTCCTTTTCCTTTTCTTTCTTTCTCATAGTTTATTTCCCCAGGCATCCAACCTTGCATGTTCTACCCATGCAGTATAATTTGTATTCAATGTTCTCTTTCTTAAGCTGTGGCTCTCAGTCCTCAAGCTTCTTCACTTTATTACTGACCTTGTTAACCTCTTCAGTTCTCTCACCAGTTTAAAAATTTAAGCCCTATTAGCACTAGCAAATGATATTTTTCAGGTTTCTCAATATGTAATTCTCTTTTCCTCAAACATTGTTCATGGCTTCCCAGCCCATTTAATGAAATACTTCCTTCCTATCCTGACATGCATGGCTGTCCAGCATGGCCCTAGATCACATATCTGATTCTGTATATACTGTACTTGAATCAGACTGACTCATCGCTTACCAGCCAGACTGAAGCATTGTGCCCCACTCCTAAAATGTCCTCTCACTATTTCTAGTACCTGAAACTTTGTATACTTAGTTTACAATTTCTGGCATTTTTAAATTTTACCTATTCTTCCAGACTCATCTCAAATACTAGTTCCTCTGTGATTGCTTTAATTTAATTCCTCAGTAAGATACAATCCCCTTTCCTTTTCAAATCACTACTTTGTGGATCTCTTATGACAATTATCTCACTATTGAATATCCTCTACCACATTTTAAAATGACTAAGCACCCAAACTATATTTATTCACCATAGAAATGTAAACATGTGACATGCATACATTCCATACACAGATTTTATTTTTTAAATTAATTAATTATTTTTAGTTGAAAACACAAAAAGATAATTCATTTGGCTTCATATTGAACTAGAGTTGTTGAACCTTATAGGTGACTTAGAAAATGTAGCAATGTCAGTCAGATTAGACCAGGCTATATTGTAGCAACTCAGGTCTTTAAATCAGAGTAGCTTATGACACAAAGCAATCTTTCTTGCTCAAACTGTATGTTCTCCCAATGATACATATCAGATCTCATATTGCATTGGCCAAAACAAATCACATGATTATGACCAAGTTAAACTAGGTAGAGAAAGGCAGAGGATATTGATGAACAGTTAAACCATCTACATCAGGAAGCAATGGTATGCCCTTGAGGAGCTGGTTCCTACTTAAATTAGTTAATGTATGATATCTGGAGAACAGAATATATAGACATGGGAGTGCATGCAAGATGCTCTTTGTATGGCTAAGAATGTTCTATTATACATGCTAGTTATTGCTTTTTACACTCCCCACAAACCACTTCTTCTTTCTCTGTGTTTATACCTTTCTCTACCATGGGAAATTGTCCAAAGGCTGGAGAAGACCAAGGTCCCAAGGTCTAACCCATGCAGTCACTTTGCTTGGGATGAAGCCAGCTGCTTTGGAATTGTGGAGAACAAGGTAAACACAGTGAATTCCATGAGCATGAACCCATCACTGCAATTATTTTCCTGGGAAGTAAGTTTCTTGAGCAGAAACAATGCTGTGTAGAGTATCATCACAGTGGATAAAGCATTCTGTCAGTCCACAGATGGTAGTTTGGGCAGAAGCATGATGTGCAGGCAAGGTGAAACTGTCTCCAGAGTGAGTGTCCATTCCACTGAGAAAAAGACACTGGCCCTTCCATGATGGAAGCAGTCTAATGCAATCAACCTGCCACCCCGTACCTAGCTGGCTGATTACCCTAGGGCATGGTACCATGTGGGGACTCAATGTTGGTTTCTACTGTTGGCAGATTAGGCACTCAGAAGTGGCCGTGACTAGGTTGGCTTTGGTAAGCGGAAGTCCATGTTATTGAGCCCATGTATAACCTTCATCCCTGCCACCATGACCTTATATTCAGGAGCCCACTGGGCAATAACAGGGATTGCTGGAAAAAGAGGCCAACTGGCATCAACAGATTAGATCATTCTATCCACTTGATTATTAAAATTCTCCTCCACTGAGATCACTCTTTGGTCAGTATTCAAAAGGAACACATATATCTTAACATGTTTTTGCCCATTCAAGGAGGTTTATCCATATAACTTGTCCCCAGATTTCCCTGTCACAAATTAAAGTCATGCTCCTTCTAAGTCCCTGACCATTCAGCCAAACCACTGGCCATAACCCATGAATGGATATAAAATTACACATCTGGCCATTTCTCTTCCCAAACAAAGTGAACCACCAACCAGATGCACTGCTAGAATTTCTCCCAACTGGGGGGATTTCCTTTAACTGCTGTCCTTCAGGGACATCCCAGAAAGGGGCTGTAGTGCTGCAACACTCGCTCTCATGTGATGTCAACCATAGGACCATCTATCATATTGTGCAGGACCATAGGTGAGCCAGGCTCAAGTCTGCTCCCCCTCTGTTAATTGATTGTAGGGAAATCCCATGAGACCACAGGTGCAGGCTGGGAGAAAGGTGATGGTGTAGTAGGAGTGTGGACCATGAGCCTTTGGGCCCCTTCATATAACTTACTTGTGTCTTCAGAGCCTGCTTGGGCTTGATTATATATGCATCGCTTCCATTTGATGGTGGAGTACTACTAGGCACATGCAACTTTATGGCTTGGTGAGTGAGATATCTAACACCCAGTTTTATGATGAGCAGCTCAGTTCACACGATATACTGGTTGCCTATGGTAAAATATTCAGTCTCTATTAAGGCCGAGTAGCAGGTCAAGAAGTTTTCTCAAAAAGACAGTCGTTATCTACAGCAAATGGCAGGGCTTTTCTCCAAAGTCCTTAAGAATTTGGACTGTGATACACCTATAAGAACCTCCCAAAGGCTCCAAAGAGCATCTCTATTTGCCACTGACCTTTCAAGCGCCATTGGATCTGTTCTATCAGGTTGGCAACTTGCACCGTAGCTTAAATCTACTGCAGAGTTTTCTCTTGTCCTGGGCCCCACTCAAAACTAGCAGTTCTTAATCCATTTACTAAATGGGCAGAACACATGTAAATGAGGAAAGTACTGCCTTCAAATTTCAAAGAGATCCACTAGGCATTATGCCTCTTCTTTCGTTTTAGGAGAAACCAGGCACAACAATTTATCCTTCACCTTAGAAGATATATCTCAATTTAAGCCACACCACTGGACTCAGAAATTTCACAGAGGTAAAAGACCTCTGAATTTTTGTTAGATTTATTCTCCACCTTCTGACATGCAAATGTCTTAGCAATAAATTCAGAGTTTTTGCTACTTCTTGCACACTAGGTCAAGTCAACATAAAGTCTCAGTGCAATGGCCCAATGTGATAGCTTGTGGCAGGAGAGATGATAAAGCTCCCAGTGAACTAAGTTGTGATAGGACTGGAATGTTGATATACCTCTGCGGTAAGACAGTGAAGGTGTCTTTCTGGCTTTACCTGCTCAAAGAAAACTTGTAGTGCTCTTTACTAACAGGCATCTAGAAAAACACATTTTTCCATATCAATAGCTGTATACCAAGAAATATGTTAATTTGCTTAAGCAATAAAGCTATATGTAGGATAGTAGCTGCAACTGGAGTCACCACCTGGTTAAACTTACAATAAATAATCTGGCATTCTCCAAGATTTGTTTTCTGCATTGGTCAAATAGGTGAATGAAAAAAATGTGGTGAAAATTACCACCACTGCATCTTACTTAATGGTGGCACTAATCTCTAAAGTCCCTCCAAGAATGTGGTATTGCTTTTGGTTTCCTATTTTCCTAGGTACAGGCAGTTCTAGTGGCTTCCACTTAGCAATTCCCAGCAGATTAGCTCTGACCATGACCCTGTTTTTAAGATTCAAGTTAGACTTCTATTTACTTGACCCAGAAATTTTCTGCTTTTACAGATCAAATTAGAAGTTAGTGGGCTTTCTATGTATTTCACCTCTCAGAACACCATGATCAATTAGCCAATGTTATAGATCTGCATGAGTTAGACCATTCTGATCATGGCTTTGACTCTGCTATCCACCACAGTAACCATACCCTTCTCGCCTTTGGAAGTTGAGTAACATCACTTGGCCCCTTCCCCTCTGGGATCCAATTACTTCTATTACATTTAGGTTTTGCAGTCCCAGGTATAAGGTCTGGCCTATAGAGAAGAATAATTACAGAGCTGTTTAAGGATGTTGGGGCTCCCCTCACAAATTTATTTCTCAGAGTTGTGGTGAGAAGTATGTCTTGTGGATCCTCCCCGGATATGGGAGCAGGTTTTTTTTTTTTTTTTAAAGATTTTATTTATTTGCGAGAGAGAGAATGAGAGACAGAGAGCATGAGAGGGAGGAGGGTCAGAGGGAGAAGCAGACTCCCTGCTGAGCAGGGAGCCTGATGTGGGACTCGATCCTGGGACTCCAGGATCATGACCTGAGCCGAAGGCAGTCGCTTAACCAACTGAGCCACCCAGGTGCCCCGGGAGCAGGTTTTAAATAACAAATCCATTCTAACATTGTGAACTCAAAGCATTCGTATCTCTTCCTATACACTAAACCAGGGCAGGTCCAGCATGTTCAACTCCCTGACCATGGGCTGCAGTTTGGTCCATATTTCAGCCAAACAGTCAAATCGTTAACTCCCCAAGCTACAACACTAAATGCAGAATTTCTATTTACTGAGGTCATTACAATAATTTTGGCCTGATCCAACTTTATATTCCTTCCACCATTATCCCACATCCTTAAATATCTTTTCTTGTATACTTTCCCTAGACTTCTGCTTATGTAAATTAGAAAATTTAAGTTGCTCTTTCGGTGTGAAGCCCATCTTCTCGTGGGCCATGCTGTGTACCTCACCGTTAAGGGCCTGTTCAGACTTGAGTGTAGTTAAAGATCTAGAAGCAAAGAGGGATGGAGGGGGTGGGTCCTGAGGAGAATCAGCATTATCTGGCATGGCCTAAGAGGAGACCATTCCCTTTCCTCAGGCAACATCGGGTTAATCTCAGATAAAAGGAGAGGTTGCTGACACTAAGGGTCGAGAGGCCTCCTCAAGGCCTAGAAGACTCATCAGAATTTAGAAGCTCAATGTCCCCAGCTTCATAAGGTCTTCCCTCACATCCCTATTCCAACTTTCAGGATTCCATTCCTTCTCAATGACTCACTTTAATATTAGACCCCCTGCAGGGCTGGGAGTTCAATTTGTGTTGTAATTCAACCATTTCCAGCCTGAGATTCTGCATTTGATTTTCAGCAATCTCAGCCTTGTGTTTGGAGGAGACAAGGGTTTCCTCAGGGCACATACAGAAGGCTTCAGGTCATTTATAGGTCACTAAAGCTGGGAATTCAAATCCCTGAGCTCATCTTATTCTTTCCTACTTTGTCCAGTGACATTAGGGCCAACCAGCCATTATCCCTATATTCATTAGTCTGGGAAAAACATTACCAGTGGTTGATTAGGAGTATCCAAGGAGATATTTCAAGTATCTCTATTACCAGATCACACCACAGACTATCAGCATGCTGCTTAGTATTGGAAATAGAGTCATTAGAATCTTTTTTTTTTAAAAGATTTATTTATTTGAGAGAGAGAGGGGTGTGCAGAGAGGGGGAGGGAGAATCTTAAGCAGGCTCCACACCTGATGTGGAGTCCTACAAAGGGCTCAATCCCACAACCTTGAGATCACGACCCAAGCAGAAACCAAGAGTTGGATGCTTAACCAACTGTGCCAACCAGGTACCCTAGAATCTTTAAATCTAATCAGATTAGAAAATGAATTCCAGAAACCCCAGAACCAATTGAGAAGACTCACCCTTAAAATTCTGTTCCACTAGAACCACGATACCAAAATTTGTGTAAGTCAAGATTCTCCAGAGAAGCAGAACCAATAGATTTTATATATATATATATACATATATATATATACATATATGGTAATATATATATGCTAATGGTGCAGTTTCATTCCAGAGGCCAGCAGGCTAGAGATTCAGAAAGAACCAAAGGCTGGAAATAACAAATATCTCAGCTCAAAGCAGTCGGGTAGGAGGAAGTTCCCTCTCACTCAGGGGGGGTCTGCCTTTTTGTTGCATTCAGCCCTTCAACTGACTGGATGAAGGTCACTCACATTAGGGAGAGCAATGTGCTTTTCACAGTCTACTGATTTAAAGGGTAAATTTCATCCAGAAATACCCTCGTAGACACACTCAAACAATATTCAGCCAAATATTTGGGCACTCCCTGGCCCAGTCAAATTGACACACAAAATTAACCATCACAGTCCCCTTTACACTGGGGCAGGACATTAGAGGCATTAGTCATCTTTACCCTGGCGCTGGTTGACACTGGCGGTAGGGAGAAAAATTTGGCTCTCTACTGCAAAATGATGACTCTATTCCAGGATCTAACAATACGGGGTCAGCATGAAAGGACCCTCTGAAGAATTATAGACTGTTGACTGTCAAACATGTTACCTGAAGAAACTTCTTCTGAGCAACAGCACACTGGGGCACATCAAAGATAAAATAAAACACTAAAAAGAATGAAATTAACCTGTTAGGATTCAAGTTCTCCATCCACTGCAATAACTGACTATTTTGATTTAGACTTTTGTCATTCCTGCTTCAAACTGTTAGCCATCATTCAGTTAAAGATGCCAGTTTTAAGTAAAATTTAAACCACCAGGCAATAAGTAAGTCCCTTCTGAAAGATGGATCTTGCAGGAATGGGATTCTTAATAAAATTCCACTTTGAAAATAGCTCATCTTTATTCCAGGCAATAGAATTTTAGGAAAAGGTAACATTAGGAAAGTAATTATAAGGGCATATATACTTTTCATTTTGTCACAATTTTGCTTCTTTATATATTTAACTCCCACATTAACCTAGATGAATTTTATACAGACTCCCTTGAAAAAGATAAGAAATTATCTTAAAGTCCATTAAAATATATTGGCTTCAGATATTTTTAGAAGGGCAGAATTTAAAGATGTCTAACATTTTGCTGAAAGCATGGAAGTATTCCTTATTTGAATAAACTTGGCCCAATAGAAATACCTGCCTCATTAAAATGCTTAGTTTGCTAAGTTTGAACTTTAATGTGTAACTTCTTTTCTGGTGAAAAAAATGGCTATTATCTAATGCTTTAAATTGAACTTTTCCAAAAAAGGCTGAATGGATTTTTTAAACCATCTTAAAACTGAGAAAAAAAAAATAATATACTTTAAAATTCAAAGTTTTACCACCAGTAAAAAAAAAAAAAACAACAAAACTTTGGGATAACTATACCTTCTTAAATTTTTGTAGTTATGCAAATCAAATAGTAAATAGCTCCCCTCAAATTTTTATTTACTCCTTGTATTAATCTACAGATATATTTATTATTGGATTATCAAAGCAATTTACCTATTTTCTTCTCTCTGAACAAGTGCTCTAAATCTGAACTTTTTTTTAAATTTATATTCCTCATTACAGATCTTTAGTATTTCTTCCAGAGTCTATGCATGCATCCATATGCACATGTCATGAAAGACTTTGTATATGTGTGTGTTTTGGAAACTTTTTTTCCCAAATTCTTGAATAATTACTCCTTGGGGCCTGAGTGGCTCAGCTGGTTAGGTGTCTGCCTTCAGCTCAGGTCATGATCCCAGGGGCCTGGGATAGAGCCCCATAACAGGCTTCCTGCCCAGAGGAGAATCTGCTTCTCCCTTTCTCTCTCCTTCTGCCTCTCCCCCTGGCCCATGCTTGCGCTCTCTCTCTCAAATAAATAAGTAAAATCTTCAAAAAAAAAAAAAAAAAAGAGGGGTGCCTGGGTGGCTCAGGCATTAAGCATCTGCCTTCAGCTCAGGATCGAGCCCCGCATCAGCCTCCCTGCTCAGCCGGAAGCCTGCTTCTCCCTCTCCCACTCCCCCTGCTTGTGTTCCCAGTCTTGCTGTGTATCTCTCTGTCAAATAAATAAATAAAATCTTTAAAAACAAAAAAAGAATAATTACTTCTCTTCTTATCATCTTCTGCTGCCCATCTCCCCACCCCTTGGAAGTTCTGAACATAATGCGCTAAAGACAAATAATGCAATTCAATTTCATTTTCCTGTTTAAAATCACAATACAATTACTTTTGGAGGTCAGGCTTTTCAGTGGGAGAGGATGGATGAGAATTGTTGTCAATAATGCCATCTTAGTGCTTATCTCTTCTTTAACTCTCCCACTATTTTCCATCTTATGCTCTATAATCGAATGATATACTAGAAATATCCTAAAAACTATAAACAGAAGACAAAAAAATTGCATTGCTTATTTTTAAATACTTTCAAATTTGAATTTCTGTTGTATCCATCACATCCATTAATATGAACTACTAGATATTTTCACTTTAATCCTCATCCATGTACCTGGGAGGGGAGAAGGTGAATACCATTCTGACTTAGAACATGTATATATTCTAATGTGTAATATGTAAAAATATGTAAATTATTTCAGTTATACAGATACAGATAAGAGTAAGAGCTCATATAAATCAACATAAAGAGTACTAGACCCAACACCCAATATGTTAAATAGGAATATTATTTATTTTTGTAAATTTCTTAATTTTCTAAAGTAAAATAACTCTGTAAGTATTTGTAGGTACAGATTTCTATCAAAGTTACAAGTTAACTTTTCAATTATCTTGTAAATATTCTGCTCTAAAGAAATACTCAGAAATTTAAACCTGAGGGTTAAAAATAGTGGTGTGGGGGCGCCTGGGTGGCTCAGTCGTTAAGCGTCTGCCTTCGGCTCAGGTCATGATCCCAGGGTCCTGGGATCGAGTCCCACATCGGGCTCCCTGCTCGGCAAGAAGCCTGCTTCTCCCTCTCCCACTCCCCTTGCTTGTGTTCCTGCTCTCGCTCTCTCTCTCTCTCTGTCAAATAAATAAATAAAAATCTTTAAAAATTTAAAAATTAAAAAAAAAATAGTGGTGTGAACACGTTCATCTCTACTCCTTCCTATAAAACAGATTATTAAAAAAAATTCACCCACAAGATTGCAAAGAACATGATAGAAAACAATTAACAAAATTTGGCACACTAGAAAGTAGAAAAAACAATGATAAAGGACTGAGTACATCAGAGAAATAATACTTAGTTTACAGGCATAGGTACAAAGGGGAAGTCCAATTTACACCAAAGAATCCAGAAAAGACTCAGGAATCGAGGCAGCTGGTACCTTCAAAGTAAGGGAACACATAAGTGAGAAGATAGAAAGATCGGCCGAAACTCTGTATGAGAAGTAGCTAGGCCCCCAATTCCCTCTAGGTTCCCACATGGCCAGGACACAGCCCCTCCCACACCATGACTGAAAGCCTGAGGTTACACCTGGAATTTTGTCACAGAGGGTCTCTGACTTCGGGCCACCAAGGAGAGCTGAGGACAAAGACATCCTGAGAACGGAGGGGGTCAGGGGGTTTTCTCCACTACTGTAATGTGGAAAGCACATAAACGTGGAAAGGGGTCATTATCTCAGAGACTTTGAGATAAAAGCTACATGAAGCTGCACAACAGGTCCAGAATAAGAAACAAAAAATAAGAGAAGGGAGAAAAAGAAGGAGAGAAAAATTAAGTGATGTTCTCTCAAACATATTTCACCAGGCTTTCTGATTCCCACCTTGGCACAATCACATGGTGCCTTTCTAACAGGCTCACACTTCCTGTACTTTCTGAAAGCTTCCTTTGTTCCTTGTAAGGGAATTTTACCTGGGGAACTATGACGCAGGAGGGGTGTCATCATCCAATTTTTGTTGGTATAGACAGTTCTGATGATCATATGACAAATATGTCATGTTTTGTCCTTATGCATTAAGAAAAAGTCAGCAATTTTTGAAAAACCTGGGTTCAATCAATCTAGTATATATCAGCTTTTTTTTTTTTTTTTTTTTTAAAGCAGGCCTCCCAGAGCTCAAAATAACTTATTCAAGCTCCGATTCTGGTAATTTAAATTTCTGCTGAATTAAGGCTTGATTTAATTTCACCATAGGGAAGCATGGATCCAGAGGAAAGGAGAGTGCACCCCTTTTCCTGCCTGATGTACTGGGACATTAATAGTTTCCCACTTAGACTGAGACTTAACACCATTGGCTCCCCTGGTTCTTAGGCCTTCAGAGCTGGACGGAACCACACCAAAAGCTTTCCTGGGTCTCCAACTTACACATGGCAGATTTGGGGACTTTTCAGCCTCCAAAACTGTGCAAGCCAATTCCAGTTCCTCATAATAAATCTTATGTGTACATATTAAATAAATACATAAACAAACACACACACACGCATATATAAACTCCTATTGGTTTTGCAGTTCTCCTTTTTTTTTAAGCCACTAAGTTTTGGGGTGGTTTGTTAGAGAACACTATAAACTAAAACAGGGTAATTGGCACTTACATAGCCAAAGGACAGTGAACACTTCTGGTTTAAAATTTACTGTTATGTAATCTCATTACCTTTAATAACTTTTATAAACATATGTATTTTATGATTCTTTAAACCAGACCCTTTTAGCATTCCTACTGCACTTCTAATGGTCACACACAATGCTTTTAGAATAACATTCATTAATTCAATATATTTCAGAGTATTATCTGTAGATTCAAAACAAATTCTTCTCGATATTACTGTTTTGTGTGTGAGATAAAAGGGTTTTGAGAACTATGAGTTGAAAAGCTTAAATGTAGTATACTGATGTGAAAGTAAAGTCTTTTTAAATTATGAATTGGAAAAGTAAGCCTTAGTAAGCTAATGTGTTATGATTTTCCAAGAGACAAATATAAAATGGGATGTTCCCAGAATTTATTTGACCACACAACCCTTTTATACTAAATCATCTGCAGGTACTAGGGTGACAACATGAACCGTGGCGGGGGGGGAGGGGTAGGGTATGAAAATATAGAACCTTTGTTCTCAAGCAGCAAAATTTTGCTTTGTGTTCACTTTGAAGTTTACTCCATCACAACCCTCAGTGCCTAGATATTACCTCTGATCTTGGGTTAGCAATCTCATCATTTTTTTTTTTGTCTTAATTTCTTTCCCTACACAAAAAAGTGAGAGAGTATCTAGTTTGTATAGCTACTAGGAGGCTTTTAATATAGTAAATACCAAGAGGTTAAAGTAGTAATTATCGCATTGCACTTGCTCCATAAATTTTAGCAATTGTTATTGTTAACTAGCTGAGGCATTTCTATTTGCTAGATACTGGAAATAATATTTTACAGGTCCTAATGTAGTTATTTATTTGTTGAGAATTGTGCTAATGTTTTTCATCAGCCAATATCATATATAACTTTGATAAAGTATGGCCACACTGAATGACCTACCTAAAACTACCTCTTTCTTAGAAATTCTAAGTATATAAACTACGTAAACATAACATTTGAATTTAGAAAACATGCATAACTAAAAATGTAGAGCTAAAGCCATTAAACTAGTGATCAAAAACTCAACTTATTTGGGCACCATTAACTATTTTGTTGTTGTTGTTTATTTACATTGCAGGTTAATTATATGAATTTTAAGCTACTCATTCCAATGCTTAACTCAGCTCTGAGTACACCTGACTGCACAAAGACCTCACCTTAGCTTTCTTTTTTTTATCATTTTCCTGATATAAATGGCCTTTCGGGTGACCTATAGAAATAACACTGTATTTTAAAAAGAATATTCAAAACTCATTAAAAAGATTAAAGCTCTAACCCTTGGGTTTTGACCCCATCAGTGCTGACATACCGGGGGCCTTTGCTTTCCAATCTTGCAGACCAAATAAGCACCTTTTATTATGACCTTGAGACATAGACATTTTCTTACTGTGCCATTAATAGAAAATGAGCATTAGGGCAGGCCGAAACTTTGGTAATATGCACATCAAGCAAAAGTTTAAAGGTCATGGGTTTAAATACTGGTAAGGAAATGTTCTTTATATCCAACTATCAATTGGCTGAGCATGTTGCCATTAAACTATGATGTTAATAAAGCACCCGCTAAAGATGGCTTGAAGAATAATGCTAAACAGAAAAAAGAAGCAAACTTAAATCTATCTACTCTGATTGGTTTAGGAGAAAGGTTAACTCCAAATAAAAACAGTGTGTGTATATAATCTCAAAGGAGTTTAACATGGCAATATCACTTCTTAAAACTTTTCTTAAAGGCTGGGAAGAGGCCTATGTTTGGTTGTCTGCAATTGTCTAAGCCCAGTGTATTAGTCTGTCATAGCAAAATACCATAGATCAGATGGTTAAAACAATAGAAATTTATTTCTCACAGATCTGGAGGGCAGAGAGATTAAGGGAGAAAGAGAATGAGAACACAAACTCTCTGGTTGGTCTTCTTACAAGGGCACTAATGCCATCACACTGGGGTCCCACCCTTATGACCTTGTCTAAACCTAACTACCTGCTACAGGTCCCATCTGTAAATGTCATCACATTAAGGGTTAAGCTTCAACATATGAATTCATGGGCACACAAACATTCAGTCCATAACACCAGGGTTTCTTTCTTTCTTTTTGTTTTTTTAAAGATTATATTTATTTATTTGACAGAGAGAGACACAGCGAGAGAAGGAACACAAGCAGGGGGAGTGGAAGAGGGAGAAGCAGGCTTCCCTCTGAGCAGGGAGCCCGATGTGGGGCTCGATCCCAGGACACTGGGATCATGACCTGAGCCGAAGGCAGCCGCTTAAAGACTGAGCCACCCAGGTGCCCCAACACTGGGGTTTCTAACCCTGGCACTATGGACATTACGGGCTGGATGATTGTTGTGGGCTGCACTGCGTATTGTAGGATGCTGAGCAGCATACAGTAAGACATCCAAAAAAATGGCTCATCTTTCCCTATCCCATCTCTCCAAGTTGCTGCCAGTCCTGTCAGCAGTCTACTCCCATGGCCACAGGGATTGATATGTTGGGAGGCATAAAAATCCTTCTTTTTTCACCCTCACGCCACCCCACATAGCTCATATTTGTTTTCCTCTCTCTAGCTCACTACCATCTCTTTACCCTTGAATTACTGCAACACTTTCAGCCGATCAACTCTCTCGAGGCTCATCTCATACCACTTCCTTAGCAATTGTTTAAAAATGTTTCTCAGGGAAACTCTCTCTTCAAAAACCATGAACACAGATGGTATAGTCTCTATACGATAAACTCCAAACTCCTCTCATCAGTTTTAAGGGAGGTTTTCTCAACATCAGCACCATCAGCATCTTAGGCTAGAAAACTCTTTGGTGGGGGGGGGGCATCTATCATGTACATTGCAGAGTGTTCACAGTAGCCCTGGAATCAACCCACTAGATTTCAGTGATGTCACCAATCTCCCAGCAGTAACAACCAAAAATGCCTCTAGACATTGCCACGTGTCCCCAATGGAGAAGGGAAGTACAAAATCACACCTACTTGCGAAACACTTGTCCAGATCCCGACTTCTCAAACCATCCTTGTTGAAGGACTAGTTTGTTTTGTTTAATTCCAATCTATTTCACACTGATCCTTTTTGTCAAAACATTTATGGAACACTAATGCTCAACGTATGTCTAGTTGTTTTCAGATATCAAAATGTTTGAGGAGTAGCCCTGGTATATATACATTAAAATAGAGTTCCACAGATCTCTCATCAGGAGTTGTACTAATGTATTTTATGATAACATATGTGGCAACTTGAATGATAGTATAACACACAGGAAGAGATCTGGACAACAGGTCTAAGTAGAGTTTGCACATACCAAAATATCGGGGCGGGGGGGAGTTCTTTAGAAGAGCAAATGATGCACGTGCATACTGATACTCTATAATACCAAAGCAGAGTCTGCTTATATTTATACACATATTTCATTAAATGCATGGAAAAGGACACTTAGAAGTTTTCCTCCTTGAAAATACACAAAGTAGATGACTTTCATGAGAGACACATCACTGATGCAGGGTCTCTGTAGGAGCAGAGGCCATAGCTCCACAGTACTATGAATGATGCTGAGCACACAGTAATTGCTCAATAAATAAGTACCAAGTTAATGACTGTGCTACTCATTTCAGTTTTGATTTTGTTGTCACTTAATGAATGAACTTGTGAGTGAATAATGGACTGATGGAGTAGAAGATTGTCCTGAAAAGGGTAGTAAAATACCTTCTTGTGTCAGTGGGTGCAGCAGACCATCTCCTTCGCCTGTCCACAAGGTTTGTACTGTCAAAATGATGTATGAACACACGTGTCAGAGTTTGGTATAAATATAAGACGGTTATAAACTAAGATACAGATAAGTGGGAAAATAAATGGGGTGACGCTGGAAGCATTCCTTTCCAGGAAAATTCTGCTCCTTTATCCTTGAGTGTATCCATAAAGGTATGTGTGAAGAAATGAGTGGCTGTATGTATGAGATCTGTGTATAGATGCTCTACTCCAAAGCTTCAGAGGTGTACCGTTTAATCAAAGTAGCAAGGTTATAAAAAGTCTATCTCTGAAACAGAACCCAATCTTGGTATCAAATGATTTTATGATGTCAGCTCAACAACTTGATCATATTGCCTGCCTTGTAAAATGTTAAGACAGCTATCAGACTGTTTTCAATTTACTCTCTTGGCCTGGATTCACTCTAGTTCTTGTAACATTCTGTCAGCACTATTTTCCTATTGAATGTCAATGAGATGTTCTACTGTGATTTCTTGTTTCTAAGCCAATATTCCAAGTGAACAACAAAACATGTCCATGCTGATTGACAGAGACAAAGTGTTTATTTTTTCAGCATAGAGCAATTTTATATTTTTAATTACCAAAATATCACAGAAGATAGTCTAAGGATGTCTAAGTATGTCTCTCTATACATGGTATCAGATATAATGTATATATTATGTATGGAGAAAGAGATACAGAGAGAGAGGGAGAGAGATTCTCTATCATCAATTAAATATTATATTAGGAATAAAATTATGCAATGTTGTAGAAATTATGATTTGTGCTTAACTCCAAATAAACCATTTTAAGAGGTTGGGTTTTTTGATGTTGTTTTTTTTTTTTGGGTTTTTTTTTTTTTTTTTTTTTTTTGGTAATTTAAAATTTTCCATGACCATTATTAAATAGGAGTCAGGCAAGAAAGAACGTTATCTATCACATTTTGAAAGCAGCTGTCTTCACATTTAGTAGTTGTGGTATAAAGAACTTCCTCTGAAGTTATTTTTTACTACACAAATTACAGTTTGTTTGTTTTTTTTAAAGATTTTATTTATTTATTTGACAGAGAGAGACACAGCGAGAGAGGGAACACAAGCAGGGGGAGTGGGAGAGGGAGAAGCAGGCTCTCCGCAGAGCAGGGAGCCCGATGCAGGACTCGATCCCAGGACCCTGGGATCATGACCTGAGCTGAAGGCAGTCGCTTAACCAACTGAGCCACCCTGGCGCCCCACAAATTACAGTTTTTAAAAAAGAAATCCATTTGTAAGATTCCAAGCCTATAGTACTTTAGAAGTGATCATATACATTCAGGATAAAATGATTCACAGAGGATTACTTTTAGTATCCTATTACTCTGGTGAAATTAAAATATGATCCCGCTTACATTTAAATCTAAAGAATACATTTGTCATACAAAACCAGGTTCAGTTGTACAATCCTGGCAGCTGTTCACCAAGAGTTTCAAGCAAGTTCACTTAATGGAAAGACCCAAGAATTGAAAAAAGAAGTGTTAATTCTGTTAAGCAAAATTATCATATGGCACATCAGTTATGTATGGATATGGGCACATGCCATATATATATGGCACACACATACACACGCACACACACACAATTATTTTCAATGCTTTAATTAATTACAAACACCTGTGCCTCATGAAATGATCTCTCTCTCCTGGTAAGGTTATCTTGGTCAGGGAGAAGAGATGTTCAGTCTCTTGGTCTCCAAGGGAAGTCATTTGTTTCCTGATATTTAGGTTTGTATTTTTAGAAATGACTAATAAGTCCAATATAAAAGCCATTTCTGCTAGCAGAATTAATTGTAGCTCTCATGCCCACTAAGCCATCAAATGTCCCACCTCCTGCCATGAGGAGACAATGGTGTCAGGCACTTGAGTGACACTTCCCCTGTCAAAGCCCCATAAAGTCCCACCTGGACATGCAGCTGCTGCAAGGCTTTGGCACTTTGCCAAAAGCTCATTTCACGCTTTTTCCTCTTCATTTGCACGTGAAGTGTGAGATGAAGTGCTCAATGTTCAGCAGAATGATTTAAGCCCTAGCATCTCAAATAAACATCATTTTAGAATTGTTAAGCCGTGTGGTGTGAGACACCAGAGTTTTCCCAAAATTCGAATATCCCAAATGTACCAGAGGTGAAAATATTTGTTCAGAGTTTGACACAAAGTCTCTTGGTGGTAAAACCTGATCAGATGTAAGGCCACGGGAGAGTGAAAGTGTCTCCTTAGTGAGGCCGTTCATGGTCCCCTGTAGAAGGAATATTGTGATGGCAGGGAGCAGCCCCACAGCCTGGCGGTGATGCTCTGTAACATACCTTGTCTGTGTCTTACTAGCATTTTAAAATGCAGAAAATGTCTGAATTTCAAAATCCATTTGCCTCCAAAGTTACAAATGAGAGACCGAGGACCTGTATCTTAGAGATGTAATGCTGGCCTCTAACAAGTGAAGGAAACTGGGATCTAAGCCTTGGGACTTTTCCAAAGATAGACTGCCAAAATTAGGACTAGAATGAGGATTTTTTCTGACTCTTCCAGGACCTAAACCCAGTGTCAACACCCTATAACACACTGATATATTACTTTTGAATTGAGCAGAACTGATTAAGGGGCATCTGTTTTTATTTGCTCAGTTAGCAAAGCTGCTGAAGATGAAGTTTATTGCCTTTGCATTACTTTTATAGATTACTTTGCTAAGCTTTGAAAGTGGTGCATGCCTTAGAAAAATGACTACATTATTGCTTTTAAGACATGGTAGTTTTTTTTTTTTTTTTAAGATTTTATTTATTTATTTGACAGAGAGAGACACAGCGAGAGAGGGAACACAAGCAGGGGGAGTGGGAGAGGGAGAAGCAGGCTTCCCGCTGAGCAGGGAGCCCGATGCGGGGCTTGATCCCAGGACCCTGGGATCATAACCTGAGCCGAAGGCAGACGCTTAACGACTGAGCCACCCAGGCACCTTGGTAGGTTTTTTTTTTTTTTTTTTTTCATGGTTTTAATTTATAAAGTTGAATCAATGTTAATGACTGCAAAATAATTTTTATCTGCAAGTTTGAATAAGAAAAAATAATATTACTGTCTGCCTTAGTATAAACTCTAATGCTCTTGCTGACATACAACTTCATATTACATAAACTCTACCTTGTTTTCAAAATCAAAATCATTTTTATGTTAATATAATAATTATACATGTTTCCACTAAAATCCATCCGATAATTTCCTGGAGAATAACTGGTAGAAATAAGTGTGTAAAGAAGAGAAAGGGTTTCCCATTGCCAAATGGTGGTTCCATCATGATTTCTTCTAAGTTATTTTACGGTATATTAGTGCAATCGTAAACCAATTTTAGTGATTTATAATCACCAGGAGAGTCCCCAGAAGTGGCCCTGAAATTAATGATTGGTTTGCATTTAAAGCAACCCCCTTTAGCATTGGCTTCTTCTAAGTGGAACTTCCTTAAGAGTAGCACTCTGACTTAATTACCGAGAGAGTTCATGTTTATCACCCTTTGGCTGCAGTGGGGATTTTTTTTTTTAAGATTTTATTTATTTATTTGAGAGAGAGAGAATGAAAGAGAGAGCACATGGGGGGGGGAGGGTCAGAGGGAGAAGCAGACTCCCTGCCGAGCAGGGAGCCCAATGCGGGACTCGATCCAGGGACTCCAGGATCATGACCTGAGCCGAATGCAGTTGCTTAACCAACTGAGCCACCCAGGCGCCCTGCAGTGGGGAATTTTAAAAAGAATTAACATAAATGCAATTCTTTTTTCTCATGAGGTGCAAGAGCAATGAAGCAATGTAAGACATGAAGAAAAATCCTAAAAATAGTAACACTTGTCAACAGAAACTAGGACACTGAACTTAATTGCTTAAGTTAATGATGCCTATGATACAGATTACAGCACTCTCCAAACGTGTGTGTGGAATTCACAGATGCTTGACTTCAATTTTATGTTCATCGGCATTGATAATTTTTGACAGTAGCATCTAAATATGCAAAGTGCAATAAATATGATTTGCTCATAAGGCATTTGCTTATGTATGTCTTCTCAAATAATGATGATTTTACTAGCAATTTATTTAAGAAGGTCAAAGAAAACTCTGACTGTAAGTTCCTACAATTCTTCAATTAAGGGAAAAGAGCAATAAAATTGGAGCCAGGGGAATTATGTTCATTCTCAACCTCTACATCTAGCTTACTGTGAGACATAAGGAAAATAAGTTATCTTCTAGCTGTGTTTCTTAAGTGCCAAGTGGGGTTAAAAATGCCTGCGCCAGGATACAACAAAGGGTTTACGGCAGGATCAAATGAGATAACACAAAACATGTAAATCAGCACCCAACTTCTTAATGTTACTCACATAAAAAAGACAAAACTTATACACCTTTGTCAATAACAATATATGGGTGGACCTTGTTCCAGGAAGGCAGCATGTGAATTCTTCTGGTTTTATGTATGTATACTACTTTAAGATTTTTTAACATTTTCTTGTATGCTATAATGTACCTCTTTTCCTGTTTATTACTAAATAAAAACCAGATCAAAAAACAGGGCGAATTCAGGTATTACATAGATACTGGACAGTGGGAATTTAAATTTTCCAGTCAATGTTCACCAGTTCATGAGTGAGTTAAGAATATTTGGTGACTATTTCAAAACAGTCATTTACACTAATAATAAAATTGTTAATAATTAAACTATGATCTCTTAGATTACTATCCATTGAATATGGACACTGGAGTCAGCTGTGTTATTAATACTGAACTCCAAAAGGAAAAATAAAAGTTAATATTAAAGTTATACCCAAGAAATACATGCTGCGGCTTTCATTTGAGAACCTACAATGCAGAAAAAAAATTGCTGAAAGAGGCACTGACATTCTAGGCTAATTTTTACCACCCATTCACTTATACTACACATCCATTCACACTTTCCCTCAAACTAGCTGTGTCATGCTAAGCACATTTAATGGCTGTATGTCAGTTGTCTTATATCTAAAATGATGATGTTGGATTTCACAATTTCCAAGCTCAGGCACAGTCCTATGCTAGTACAGATCTTTGGTCCTAGGATTGAAAAATAAAATACATCAAATACAATTAATTAATTGATTGATTTTTACAAGCTGCTCCTGGCATCCCTAAGCAGATACTTTAGTGCCTCAGCCCAAATCCACAATCTGAAGACCTCCTACTTAACCATGGTACGCTGTTGTTGATGGGAATATAAACTGGTGCAGAAAACAGTATGGGGGTTCCTCAAAAAATTAAAAATAGAACTACCACATAATCCAGCAATTTCACTTCTGGGTATATATTTGAAGAAAATTAAATCACTATCTCAAAGAGACATCTGCACCCCCATGTTTACTACAAGATATGTAAACAATGTGTGCCCATCAAGGGTTGAATGGTTAATGAAACTGTTATATACATATATATGAAAACAAATATAAATATATATGGAATTCAGCCATAAAAAATAAGGAAACTTTGCCATTTCCGATAACAGAGATGGATCTTGAGGGCATTATGCTAAGTAAAATAAGTCAGACAGAGAAGGAAAAATACTGTACAATCTTACTTATATGTGAAATCTTTAAAAATGAACTCATAGAAACAGAAAACAGAGCCAGGGGTAGGGGGTGAAGGGTGGCAGAAGAGGGGGAAGGTGGTCAGAAGGTACAAAGTTCCAGTTGTAAGATAAATAAGTTCTGGGGATGTAATGTGCAGCATGCTGATTATAGTTAACAATACCGTGTTGCATATTTGAAAGTTGCTAAAAGAGCAGGTTTTTAAAGTCCTCACCACACACACACACACACACACACACACACAAACTGTAACTACATGAGCTGATGAATGTGTTAACTAATCTTCCTGTGGTAATCATTTTGCGATATATACATGTATCAAATCATTATATTATACAACTTAAAGTTATATGATGTTATATGTTAATTATATTTCAATAAAGCTGAAAAAAAAATCAAGACTCCTCTCTTTCTCTTCATCCAAAAACCAAAGAATTAAAAAGAAAAGCATGTAAAAGTAGTGAAACAAGACAATAATGAGGCAAAAATGGGTCCATTTTCTCTTCTCTTCTCTAGGTTTTCTCCTACTAATCACAATTGCCTTGCACTCATGCATAGCAGTATGAAATTAGACAATGTTCACAAACAGATTCCTGTTGTTTAAAATCTGATGAAAAATCAGTCAGAAGAAGAAGATAACTGATGAGGATAGATCAGTTCCATATGCAATGAGATATAATTCTTTGGCAACAGCAATTAAGTCTACTGAATAGTTCTGGACTCTCTCACTATATAACAAGACCAGCTTTCTCCTGATAAACTCACGAACTGTCACCTTCTGTACAAAGTTTAAAAGAGTATCCATAATTTTAGAAACTTAGATCATCCATCCTTGAGTAAGTAGTGAGTGCATTAAAAATTCTCTGTAGTGTAACACCTCATAAAGTGTTACTTCTTCCCTCCCATGCAATGACCATATGAATAGAAAATCATACGTGCCATCACTGGAAGGAGAGGTTACAGGTGATCATCATTTCTTAAATTAGTAGAAGCTAAGCATAAACTGTATTCTAGTAAGAAATGGCAAAAAGTACCATACCAGTCTAGACATACTTACACACAAAATGCAGCATAGTTTTTCACTCACTTGTCTTCCTGTACAGCACATAATTTTGTAATGGGTTTTTACAAGGTGCTCTGGCTACCTGTGAGCAGAACATGTGTGCAAAGAGAGAGGACAGATCGCTAAACCTAAAATTATTAGGTTGTTGTGAAGAGACATTCCGAGCAATGTAGTTCAAAAGACTTAAAGAAGGGGCGCCTAGGTGGCTCAGTTGTTAAGTGTCTGCCTTCAGCTCAGGTCATGGTCCCAGGGTCCTGGGATCGAGCCCCGCATCAGACTCCCTGCTCAGCGGGAAGTCTGCTTCTCCTTCTCCCACTCCCCCTGCTTGTGTTCCCTCTCTCGCAGTGTCTCTCTCTGTCAAATAAATAAATAAAATCTTAAGAAAAAAAAAAAAAAAAGACTTAAAGAAGCCATCTCCATTGCGAGCTCAATATTCATCAATGCTGGGGCCACTCTGCCTGTAAAGAATGCCCTTACGTCATCCTGAATATGTAGACAGAAAACAACTGCAACAGCATTTAAATCAGCTAGAACTATCTTTAGCTTCCACAGTGGCAGACCATGCTTTTGCCGCTTCAAGCCATGAAATTGTTTGAAATTGTTTGACAAGAATTAATATACTAACAGACATGCAGGGCAAAGTAAAGACAGATAAAACTGCTATAATCTAGATCCCTAGATAATTCAGGATATACTTGGGAAATAAGAATAGCAGGGTCATAACAAACTCTACACTAAGATTGAAATAAGGTTACCAATGGCTACAATTTGTAGTCTCAGACCATATATTTTAGACCATTTGGTAAAAATTCATAAAAATAAAGATACATCTAGCACATGGACAATCATTAATAACTACATTTTAATCCACAAAATATCTTTTTATTCATTTTAAATGATGTATAAATATGTTCAATATAATTATACTCATTCAGTTTTGCTCATTTAGTTGGCCTATTTGAACTTCTATATACTTGTTAAAGTGTAAGAAAATTATCAGAGCAACAGAGAAAAATCTTTATGGGTAACTAATTATATACTTGTTTCAGTAAATATGTGGGTGAGTTAAATTATAATGTCAGTAAAACACCGTCTAGATTTGTTGTGTCAGAAATTTACTGTTTTGCTAAATGTATTCATGTTATTAATTCTATAGTCAATGAAATAAAGGTTCATATTAATGAGTATAAATTATGAAAACAATAGCAGCAGTGAGTAAAAGTAAAAAAAAAATCTGTGAAAAGTCTCTGGCATTTTCAGACCTTTTTATTTTTGCGTAAATTTCTATGTGCAAACAAAACAATCATTGCTTAATTTAGATGATTTAAATAATACCCTATTGGTAAAACATTGTGAGACCTTTATTGCATACCTGGAGAAAAAAAAAATGTTCTTTAATGTTTCCATTGGTGTTATGCTGAACTCCACCATAAATCACAGGGCATATTACATTAGACAACATTATATTCCAGCCCAACATCTCCATTTAGTAAAGTGCATCACTGCTACAAGAAGGAAGAAAGTGTCATGTGTTGTTCTAGAAAGAAAGAATTTCTACTATCTATATGTACACACATATTTCATAATATATTGGAAATTTTTGTATGGAATGTCAAAGTAAGTTTATTTTCTAGGGCTCCACTTATAATTTTAATATTTACATATTTTGGAGTATTACAAAAAGCAAGACTAATTACTCTGATCTCAAGCAAATACAAAATAAGGTAATTTATTCAGGTTTCATCTGCAAAATAGATAGATGAATTAAATATATCTATCTACCTGTCTATCTCTATACATATCCATATTGAAAATGGGATTGTAAAGTGCTTCAGATGGTCATGCATTAGGAGACAACTTTTGCATTTTAAATCACACTGATTTATTCTGAATGATGCATGCCCATTTAGGAACTGTTTTATATAGAATATATGTAAAAAACAATGTCCTAAAGAAAGCTAACCTTAGAATTCTTGTAATTGAAACATTAAAACAGTCACGTAGTAAAACTGCACAGAGAGAATTAGTGTGAAATTACTTTTTAAGGTTGTCTTGTGACTGTCTAGTCATTATTTACCAGATCTCCCTATTTAATACAAGAGATTTTTTTACATAATACATGTATACTTCATAGTTTACACAGAGATGTGCCTCTGGAGAAGTTATAGTTGATTCAGAACTCTGAGAGTATAAATGCATTAATTAGCTGTCAGCCCATTTTCTCCTCAATGAAGAATGGACTTCTTCCTTTACTAAAGTATAATTGGTATAACGTTATATTAGTTTCAGGCATAAACATGATAATTCTATATTTCCAAGCACTTCAAAGTGATCGCCATGATAAGTCTAGTTATCATCAGTCACCATACAATTGATCCCCTTCACCCTTTTTTGCTCAATCCCTAAATTAAGTTATTAATTTATCGATAATTAATATGTATTATTAATTAATTAAAAATTAATTCAAAGTGGATTAAATACTTGAATGTAATACCCCAAACCATAAAACTCCTAGAAGAAAACATAGGGGATAAGTTCCTTGACATTGCTCTTCAAGATGTGTATGTATTTAGTTACAATGTAGCTGTAAAGTGCTGCCTTGTCTTTGCCCCCTGCTCAAAATAAAGCTGTTACCTTTCTAGCCCTGTCTGCCATGGTGCTTAGCAGCCAGGGATGCACGGTCTCAGACATGTTTACCAAGTAAAACACTGACTTGAGGGGCACCTGGGTGGCTCAGTCATTAAGCGTCTGCCTTCGGCTCAGGTCATGATCCCAGGGTCCCGGGATCGAGCCCCGCATCGGGCTCCCTGCTCAGCGGGGAGTCTACTTCTCCCTCTCCCACTCCCCCTGCTTGTGTTCCCTCTCTCGCTGTGTCTCTCTCTGTCAAAAAAATAAATAAAATCTTAAAAAAAAAAAAAAGATGTGTATGTATATACTGTTTAATCAGACTGCAAAAGCAATGGTAATGAAAGCAAAATAAACACGTGGGACTACAATGAACTAAAAAGCTTCTGTCCAGCAAAGGAAACTACCAATAAAATAAAAGTGCAACCTGCCGAATGGGAGAAGATATTTGTACATCACATATCCAATATGGGGCAAATATCTAATACATACAAAGAACTCATACAACTCAGTAACAACAACAAATCTGAGGATAACTTTAATAGACATTTTTCCAAAGAAGACATGCAGATGGCCAACAGACACATGAAAAGATGCTCAACATCACTCACTATCAGTGCAATGCAAATCAAAACCACAATGAGATATCACCTCACACCTATCAGAATGGCTGTTATCAAAACATGAGGTAACAAATATTGGCAAGGATCTAAAGGGAACTCTTGTGCATCGCTGGAGGGAATGTAAATTGGTGCAGCCACTATGGGAAACAGTATGGAGGTTCCACAAAAAAAAAAGGAATAAATTTGTTTTTAAAAGAATATTTTCAGATAATACCCTACTCCTATATTTTCTAAGCTATACCATTTTCCTGAAGATAATCTTAGGAAACAGCGCTTCCCTTTTCTAGTTATGTTGCATTCTAAATTTGGGACAAAATTAAAATGTGTGGCAACCGATTCCAGGTCTGTTAATATAGCTTATTTAGGATAGAGATATAAAAATACATTTTTACAAATAACTTATCAATTTATACATATTTTGATCAATGTTTCAATAGTGGGTTAACTCATATGAATTATAGTTTACTCTGTTTTTAGATAGGGAACTAGTCTGGATGTGTTAAGGGAAATGTAGAAACAGACTCCATGGAGGACTGAATGAAGGATTCAGTGGAGGACTGGGATTGTGATGGTGCAGTGATTATAAATACGGCTCTTGAACACCATTTTTTTCCCCCTGGAAACCTTCCCCCCCCTTCCCCCAACCTGCCCATCTGTCTCTATAATTAACCTTATATAGGGTAGTTTTTACAAGAAAATAACTACACTGGGTCTAAAGGACTGAAATAAATTATTTTGATTATTCTGTCAATCAACTTGCATAATTAATTTGATCTTAAATTTGAACTTTCTTTCAGCCTGTTTAATAAATGTCATGGCACTTCCTTAATCTATGACTTACAAAAAATAACTACTTAATAGTCCACTTATTATTTTTCATTTTAACCTGCCACTCAATATACTCTTTTAATAACTTTAAAGACTCCAGGTATACACAAAATATACCAATTAACAAAAAACATGCTGGCATGCATGGTCTTGAGAACATACCCAAGAGAGTTTATTTATGCACATTGACTGCTTTAACTTTTGTTCCTACCATAAAAGTAATAAATGAAAGTAGAGGGGCACATGGGTGGCTCATTTGGTTAAGCATCTGACTTCGGCTCAGATCATGATCTCAGAGTCCTGGGATCGAGTCCCTTGCTGGGCTCCCTGCTCAGCAGAGAGCCTGCTTCTCCCTCTTCCTCTGCCTCTCCCCCCAGCTCATGTGCACACACTCTCTTTCTCTCTCTTAAATAAATAAAATCTTTAAAAAAAAAAAAGAAAGTTGAGTGTGTGGAGAACATTATTTTAACACCTCTCCTCTAATGCTCCTGCAACACGTCCATACCTTGTCTACCTTATATAATCTGAATCTTCACAGCGTATTTTTATGTATCTAGAAATACAATAAAAGCAGTGTATCCAGTGTTTTATAACGCCTCTAGAAAATTAGAGAAATTAATTTTGGTGCTTTTTTCCCCCTTAAAGCCCCCCCGATATAATGTGAAAGACATAAGAAGAGGTTGAGGTAGTAGGTGGTCATAGCTCCGCTCTCAGTGTCTCCCTTTAGCTTCTCCTCTAGGCAGTCTCTTCAGGAATGGAAGCTTTTTGTGTCTATCACCACATCCTAGCTGACCAGCTGTGGGGCAGGGCAACTACTGGGAGGCAGGAGGCAATAAATAAATATCCCAGATTCCTCATCCTTCAGTGAGAAAATTTTGAGGCAAGTTCCACAGTTTATCTCAGATGTCCAAAGGCACTGAACCAGTTTCTCATAGTAGTCATCTCCACACCCTTTATTGCTATCCTCCTCCCTGCCTCAGCTTCCCGCTGCTTCACAGTGCTTCCTAGAATTGCCTCCCCTCAAAATTATTTGATCCCAAATCCATGTCTTGAGATTTGCTTTTGAGAAACCCAAATTTGGACATTTTTTTTTCTTTTCTCTCTCCCTCTTCCTCCCTCCCTCCCTCCCTCCCTCCCTCCCTCCCTCCCTTCCTTTTTTCCTTCCTTCCTCCCTCCCTTCCTCCCATTCTTTCTTTCTTTTTCTTTCTTTCTTTCTTTCTTTCTTTCTTTCTTTCTTTCTTTCTTTC